>NW_023459353.1:0-36493 GCF_013731165.1 Rhagoletis pomonella | reverse complement strand
GTATGTACGAATATGTTTTACTACATTTTTATTGCATGTCAAAATTCACTTAGCATTCACTGCCTAATTGAGGGTGAGCTGAATTAATGAGCATTTAAGAATTCTAATTAGATGTCTCACCCTGGCGCTTTCACTTGTTAGTCCTGAACTTTTTGAATAATTATAAAATTCACACAGCCTAATGCAAATTGCCTAATGCGAATGCCTGGCTGGACCAACCCAAAAATGACGACAATGCAAACAAGCGTATTTGTTATTGTAAAAATGTTGTTTTGAAGGAAAACTATTTCGTATATTTATTTTGCACCGGCTGGGCGCCACACTTTGTTACGTTGACGGCAGGCAGGAGGACCCAATTGACGCCAAAGCGGAGGGAGTGTGAAGTACATACATACATATGTAAGTATGTATATGTATATGTATTTGTTAGTTATTTGCGACGCATTGCAAAGTCAGTCACGTGAGGTAGTGTTGTAAATAAGCGAGCGCACAGGACTCACATCCTGCAAAACATATTTACAGTTATACATACATACCGACATACATATGTACATCTGCATATGAAAGCAACACGTAATTTTTATGTTCGTTTAATCGGTGCTAGCAGGAAATGGCAGCGACGAAAGAGTCCAAAAATAAGGAAAGAAAATGGAAACAAAGGATATTTTTTTCGCTATACAAAAAGTAGTCCCGGCTTGAGTTGTGTGAGCAATGTAAACAAACCAAAAGCTCTTTTCGAGGAGTTAGCTTTTTCTCTATCTCTCTCTCTCTCTCTCACGTGCTCCTTTTTCGCTATCTATGTATATGGAAAGTCCTCGGTGAGCATCCTTTGTCGCTCGCTCTTTATTTCAGATATTTTTGTTTTTACTTTCTAGTCATTCCTGTTCATTGCTTCCAGTCTCCGAAATTTACTGCCCAAGCGGCTTATCAGCAACGTTGCGGCAAAAGGATGTGATGAAATTTGCTTTTGCACAGTTCGCGTTTGTTTCTTGGAGCTATTGGTCGCAATTAGCGGAAGATTTCGAAATCTGTGCATAACGGTAAACACCCAATTGTCAAGTGTCCAGTGGGAGTTAAAGAATTTTTGTGGAAGGCGAAGGATGCTGAAAATGTTTGAATGATTTATAAAAGTCTATCATCGCCGGAGTTATTAAATACGAAGTGCCAAATATACTACATACATACATATGTACATACATATTTATATGATTAATTGAAGCTTGACTTCCATGCCAAATGCAACACTGTCTTGCAATAAAAAAAATTGTGTGCCAAAACAACTCAGTGTGCGTTTTCAAGTCCGACGGTATAACAAAGCTAGAGCAAATGCAAATGCAAATGCAAATGTGAAAGCAGAGAAAATAAATATTTTAACCTGGCGTTAGTTTGAGTGAAGTGTTTTTGAAGCAATTAGAAAAGTTGGGAAAGTGTTAAGTATCTGACAAATAATTTGCATTGCATTCCAAATGTCAAGTCAGCTTGAAAGCAAGAAAAGTGTTTGAGTGCAAATAAATGTGGAATCGTAAGTGAATAGCCTTGAAAATCGAAGGTCTTTGAAATTTGTGTATCCAAATAAATAGATGAACGCTTATTCGCTTTCACAAGGACCTGGATTACCTTGTAAAGCCACTACCGAAGGATTATCGCACACTTCAGATCAGGTAATGTATTGCGAAAAGTATAAAAAATTTACAACAATTTAATATGTTTACTGTGACTACCGAAATCGAATAAAATTACTACTTTAATAACTACAATATACAGTTTCAAAGCGCAAGCCTTTCCTCTGACACTACTAGTACACTAGTAGTATTATCAAAAAAAAAACAAATTGTTGTCATCATCATATCTTTTCATAATAATTTGTACCTCCTCTAATACACTCACACACTTCGCCAACTAAGTATTTAGCCCAAATAATGCAGCAGATTGAAATCCACAAGCGTAACAGTTTTGTGATGACGACGCCTTCGGGAAATCTTAGTGAAGTGGAAATAATGGTGATGTTTCTCCCTCCTCCCCTTTCATGCCTGTTATACCGTTGCTTTTGTATTTCTCCCGCTGGTTCTTTTGTTTTATTTGAAAGAAAATGGACTGCGTGCCTTTATATGTTTCCTTCCATTCTGTATTTCCCTTTATCCTTTCCACTGTTTCCATTTTGTGTCTGAGCTGCAATGAACCATGGAGTGTCCAAGTGCTGTGCAATATTCGCCAACAATTTATGCTTATTGGTTCTAAGTGGCAAAAACTGCTTACAAACAAAAAATTGATGCTGTCGCAAGCGAAATTGCTTTGATATTCGTTTTTTTTTCCAATCTCTTGTGCTGAGCTGACTTCTTTCGTTTATACTTTCATTGGCATGCAATCATAAGAGTTTTATTTCTACTCCGGGTATTGCGCTCTCACGAAAAGGACCTTAATGCCGAGTTGATTATAACCCATGTATGACCTTGCAAGCATGGAAATGCGTGTGATATGTTTGGCTGTGTACATGTGTATGTATGAAGTTTTTATATCGTAATTGACCGTGTGCGTACTATTTTTATTTCTTTCATCTCATTTACCTATCACTAAATATCAGCAAGAAAATATCAAATGTCATTTCTCGAAAAAGCTATCCAAGCATAAAGATTTGCTTTTAGATAGACATTGCATGCTATTCCTACCTTCTAGACTAGGTTGTGCTCTATCGACGAAAGTTTAAAGAGCTTTCTAGTCTTAGTTGGTTTAATATTCATCCATTAGTCTCCTTAAATTAATTCTATATGCTTTCAAGACACCCAAGTTCTGATTAAAAAAAAAAAATGTTTTTCTTCATCTGTCACATATTTTGGTGGTTAAATCTATATATTAGCAAAAAATTCGTCAACTGCCAAACCACGGAGGCATTTTCGAGAAGAACCTCAAGGCAGCAATTGATGAAAATTATTTTTACTAAACTTGCCTATTAACAGATGTGTGTCGACAAGAGCAGTGTTGCATTGGAAGTTGGTACATAGGGTATATAAAAATCCACTGACTTATCAAACCGACCTCGAACTCAAACTTATATTTACTTATAGAACACATTTTTGTTAAATAAAAAATATCAATTTTTTTTTTTGCGAAATCTAAAAGCCAACTCGAAATAAACAGAAAAAGCTTATAAAAACCATATGTATCGCTGCGAAAGCCGCTGTAGTCGAATGGTAAGATGAGAGACTACCACCCAATTGAACCCGGGTTCGGTTGCTCCAATTAATATAAAAGGGTTTGTCTTCTGGCGACCACCGTTAGAGAGATAATGACAGTTCTTAAAAATCAGAGCTGCTCAGAAAAATTAGAACTGAAGCAGAAATATTTATATGAACCTGATTTTTGGGGTAATATGGATATGTGCTTATATTTTTCATTCAGTTTGCACCAATCAAATAAAGTGCAGAATAATAATTTTAACCAGGTAGCCTAATAAAAAAGAAGGTGTGAATAGCTACTTATTATATTTTGGCATTGCGCATGAAGAGTTGAATCTAAAGGCTGGTTTTTACTATGTGAAATTCAGTGGCATTTGTCGTCAAAAAGAAAACACATTGTCAAATGAGATCAAAAAGCGGTCGATTGATTTGGATCAGGATAGGTCTTTAGTCGTGTACACACGCTTCGAAATCGGCTAACTGTCAGTTTTTGGCCCATAATGATATTATGGCAAAGGTATGGATAAAGGAGATAAAGTTGTGTCAAAATATGTCGGCAAATTTTGGTGTCAAAATATGACATAGTTAAAACCAGTCTTATGGCATGGGAGATAATATTCTGTTATATCGGCGCAAAGGTGAAAATACATAGTATGTACTCTTATATGACTAGTCAACCCATCCATCAATACCATCTATCTCCACATCAATATGGAGAATCCTGCTTTGTAGCTTGTAAAAATAAGAAACATAAAATTATTCTCTGCTATAAGTGGGCAAATTTATTATTAAAAAAATGTTTATTACTTTGTCCGGAACAATCATAAAAAATATTTTAAAATGCTCACGTAAGATATCCTAATGAACTGGTTGCTGGCTGTTCCGATGGATGTTCCACGGTTTGAAGAGTTTTCAGGTTAACAGCAACTACTTACTATGCCTAACTGCGCATACTATAGTTCCGTATACGGAATAGCGAATTGGGGCTGCGAAATCGACATCGATTTTTGCAAGTAATTTATGTATCGAGGCAAAATCTAGAGCTCAGAACATCGAGTGGTTGTGCGTTGATGAATGCACTGAGCAAACAAGTCTTTTCTTTGGCGCCACTAAATTAAACCTGAGGAAAAATACCAAAAAAATGTGGATTACGATAGTGTGCACATTTTTAGTTCCACCAGATTCCTTTGTCGTGGCGTTTTCAGGAGCATTTATGTAATTTTCCGTTAGTAGACGCTGAATGATTCATCGTAAAATTAAGAGCGTTGATTACGCACTACCTTAAACATCCTTTTCAAATGCGTCTTTTCTCTTTTGCAAAATACGATGGGCTGTTTTAGTAGCAATTGGCCGGCTCACAGTGGTCTGTAATGAAAAAGTGGGGTACAAAATAGCGTAGAGCTTCGAATTCTTAACCGATTTGATAAGCGGTGGTAAACATTTCCTTCCACATACATATATACAATGTGCTCGAAATGTCAACAAAAAAAAAAAAACTATTTAAAATCGATGAGATTTCTTAGCTTCTTGTAACTTGCACTAAGACGTAATACGCTAAAAAACTCCATAGCTAAAATTATTGCAAATATAAAAAATTTTGAATTTTGGTGAAAATTTATTTATAACGTTTGAAATTTTTTGTACATTTTTTTCGTTTTGGGGTAACCCTATAATTGGGGGCACAATAGACCTACCCTAACCCTATAATTGTAATTATAAAAATAAGAATTTTTTATTTGATTACCGTTTAAAAATTTTCGTATTTAAATCAAGTGAAAAATGAATATTTTCATTATACATACACTACACATAATGGAATGATGACACTGTTTGTATATGCACTTCTGAAGGGAGGTCTGCGGCGATACATTTGCATTTGTATCGTCGAATTAAAAATTGAAAAAAAAAGGTGTTGCTTATATATTATTCGATAAAAAGGCTTTTTTCTATTAATGGATACCGTTAGGCTGACGAGTTTCTGTTTAAAAAAAAAAAACTTTTCATAAAACTATATTCAGAATTGGCGTTGAAGTACAGGTGTGTCCCTTTGATACGAGTATAGATATTGCGATTTTTAAAATGGTGGTATCGTAGTTATGTGAATATGCATACATATATACACACATTGGTGTGCTTTTACTTATACAACGTCTTTCAATGCAATTTTACCCAACTAAATAAATGTTCCCAGTTGAACTGTTCACCTATTTTTTTTAAATACATATTTATATTCAAATTGAATTTTCTGTTGCTAATTTCGTTTTTTACCTCTCACACTAACTATTCAACAATTCTATTCCTTTCTTGTTCACAGACGCGTGTACCACCAAGCAGCACTCGCAATACGCCATAGCATCTTCTCACCGGAGTCCAATACTTAAGACCGTTGCATAGAGAACGGCGACTTTATCGACAAACGCAGCGCCGTGTTTTATAAACTGGCGAGAAAGTTTGCGCAGCACGTACAAAAGGACGGACGCACGCATTCGCCGCATACGCCACAACACCATTGCCGAAAACGAAACGAGTGTATAACGAACTTGGAAACTTTTCTAGAATACTCAGTGCATCAGTCGTTTTTTTTTTTTTTTTTTTTTTCATTTTCGTTCGCCTGACTCAAAAAACATTAACAAAATAGAGGGTAATAGAAAAAAAAGTAACGCCCTGCACTGCAGTTGTTGCGCTTGTTGTTAGTGGTGGTGCCATTGTCGCGCGCATTACAGCGTTGAAAACTTTATCTCAACTGGCACAGCCATCATTGGGGTGGAGGAGTTGCGCAACGTACGCGCACCGCGCCAACGACCTTGCAACACTAATGTGGCGCGCACTTTGTGTGGTTTTTTTTTGTAATTTCCTTCTAACAGAAATGGGGGCAACAATGTACGCGGCACTTCAAGCAAGTTGTGTGAGTTCATAAACTGTAGGCGAAACGAGTAGGGTGGAACTGCAAAAGAATAAATTAAGGCGAGAGCAGCTGGGCAACAAAAAGCAAGTTTAAGTGGTTTTTCAAAGCAAAATGGCAAGGTGGTTATTGGTAAACAGTAGTATATTAGCCGGTATATGGCTGTGTGCAACGTTGCTGTTGCAGGCAAGGCATGGCGACACAGCGCCCACTCACCATTTGACGGTCAGCGTTGAGGGCAATACACCCACGCTGATAGTAACGTCGGCGGAAATTGGCATCACGCCAAGAACACTGCACGCCAGCACGAGCACCACGGCGGCTGCAAAAGCCACGACTGCCAAGGTTGAGGCGGCTGCAAGCGCAATCACAGAGCGCCGTAACATTGATGAGCTCGGCAGCAAAGGAAATGTGCCGAAACTGAAAGGCAAATCATATAAATTACATTATGGAAAAAAATGGCAACACGCGGCCAAGGAGAGGGAGAAAGGTAAGGTGAGGGTATTGAAGACACAGGTCGCATCCATGAGTTCAACGGAAGCGCCTATTGCAGGCTCCACAACAGTTTTGCCTAGTCGATTGGTCGAAACTATAACCACAAGCACCGATATACCTATACTTACCACACACACTACAAACCCGACTACAGTTGAGAGTGAACAGCACTTTGAGCAAAGTACAGAAGTCGCGACTACAGTCACAGCAAATATCGCAAAGTCAAGCGAGGGCGCATTGCCCTCAGAAAGCGTTATCGTCACCAACGCGCCATCGCTAGTTGGCAGCCATCGCAACGCACTCAACGGCGACGACAACGACAACGACGACGAGGTAAGCACGCCGGGCGCCATTGTGTCTGCGGCAACTGGCAACTTGCCACGATCCACGGAGGCGGCAACAGCAGTCACCTTGGCACCTACGAATGCTGCAGTCAGCAGGATTACAGCGGGAAGCCCCATTGAGAAGTCAGGTGCGGCTGCGGAGCTAAAAAGCTTCCGGGGTAGTGGCACGGAAGTAGACGACAAGAGAGCCGCAGAAGAACTGACTGCAACGACCGCATTTATGGAGTTACATGACACCACAGCAGCGTCAACTACTAAAGAAATATCCATACCGGCACCAAGAACAGCAGCACCAAATACAACAGCAGCAACTACATCAGCATTGGCAGTTACGACAAAGCCAATCTCGGCGACTACAGCAAATGCGCCGATGATTGCAATCCAAATTGAAACGTTGCCAAAGGCGATAACGGCAACGATAAAAGCAACAGAACAAATAACTACAGCAGCCGCAACAGCTACAAGCGCACTTCCTACCAACAACACCAAGCATCAAACAGCAAAAACAATGCCAACAACAACCATCGAATTTCCGATAGCTGATGAAGTTGCTGGTGTCAGTCAAAGTACTTCGACAGTACCAACATCATACAACGGTAATTCTGTCACCGTCAGCGCAATAATGGAAATGAGCTCCGTCATCGTTGGCGATAATCTGCCTCAAACGCCCATTCCACCAGCGCGCAACACAACCGCTGCAATAAGGCTACCCAAGATGAACGTCAGCACGGCGACAACCAGTGTGGACATGCTGCAAGAGGCAACTACTTCAATTTCAACTACGACTAAAAAACCTGAACACCCATCTGTTGGTACAACAAAAAGTGTGCAGACAATCCAAACAACAGCGGAGGTAAGCACGGACAGCGGCATCATTTTTATTGACGATGTGTCTGATAACCGCGAAGCCAAGCGAAACGAGTCGGAGGGAGAGCTACAAAACGATGAAGCCAATATTGGCAGACACGGCGACGTAAAGGATACCAGCAGAGGCACAGACGCAAACAATTCAGGTACGAGCGATAGTGATGGCATCATAAAACTTATTGACTTGGAAAAACATGATTTAAAATCGATTTCGAAGGCGAAAAAATTACGCAACGGCAGCAAGAGTGGCGATGTTGACGCCGCGGACGATGATGATGGCCATGATGGTGTCAAGAAAACAAGAAAGAAGCAACTAACCGATAAACATTACTTGCTCGTGCCTGATCTCAGTGTGAGCGAGGAATTTCATGTTGAAAATATGACCGCCCCCGGGACAATAAAAACATCGCTTGTTGACACTGTGGATGATTTAAAGAGCGCAAACAAAGCCACCGAAAATGGCAATAACGGCGGAAGTGATGTGTTGACGAAAACAATGCCGAACATTGGCGTGAAAAATATTTCCACTAGCAGCACACCAGCACCAACGTCTGCATCCGCACCACACCAAAGAGCAAATATAGAAAACTCTACGGCAGCCACACCCACGCTAAGACCAGTACACAATGGCTATTTGGGTCCCATTCTCATGGAGGAGATGCGGTTTACGGTTAAGCACGCAAACCTGAAACCACAACAACACCACGAGTCCACCATAGAATCACAACTGCGTGACGGCCGCATTGTGGAGATCCTTGCGCCCACCGCACTGGTGGAGCAAACCACTGCTGCGCCGGCGATGACATTGAATAGAGCGGTGAAAAGCGATCCAATAAGCGCAACAACTTCAACGCCAGCGCCTGTTTCAACCACTTTTGTACACGTACCTTCGGAAAAGAGTACACCCATGTTT
Source organism: Rhagoletis pomonella (assembly GCF_013731165.1). NCBI lineage: Eukaryota > Metazoa > Arthropoda > Insecta > Diptera > Tephritidae > Rhagoletis > Rhagoletis pomonella. The sequence continues at coordinate 27,799 of NW_023459353.1, read as the reverse complement.
TCTACGACTGTGTTCCAGGTTCCAGAGACATTGATCAGCACCACACGTCTGCCGTTGAGCACGAAAACCACGCACGGAGGTGAGGAAAAAACATCAAAACTATCGCAACATAAGCAGAAGCAGCAACAGTCGCGAGCATTTTCCAGCACTCCCAAGAGGTTGGGCGATGAGCGAACGGAGTCAAAAATATCTGACATTCAAGTGGAAGTCTACGATTCCACAGTGGACTCCATTGTATCATCCACAAATTTCAAGGATAGCGATGGCTTTTACGCCCTACCACTGGAAGCTGAGGCGGATGCACACGGCGGCACAACTAAGCCACCAGCTGCGCCGCAGGAACGCTTCACCCAATATGTAGTGGACAGGGCCGACTATGCCACACAGGAGTCAAGTGTGGCCCCACATTTAAGTGTGGCCTTCGGTAAGCCCGAACCAGCAGCAATCGAGATACATATTAACGTATCTGAGGGCATCGGCAATGAGAGCGAAGATTTAGAATTTTCATATCGGCAGCCAGATTACACAGGCAGCAGCTCAAGAACCAACCCCATAGATGAACTGATGGCCAAAACCGCTAAAGCTATTTCGATGAAGCCACTTTCTTCGGGCAGCAATGATTCCGCTGCTCGAGAAAACGTTCAACGTGGCGATGAGATTTTAGTTGTAGAGATAATCGATACCGGCGACAATAGCACTGAGGGTGCGGTTAGTGCTGAAAATGCCAATCCGATATTTACATTTCGCTCAGATTCCGATTCGGATATTGAGCTGAAGGATATCAAATACTTTCCACCTGAGGTCAAAGTGAAACCGCCACAAATGTCCGACGAACTCTTCTTGGCAGACCTAAAGCGAGAGAATGCGCTGCCAAAACCACCTTTGCCCCCACCTCCTCCGCCGCGTAAGCCGACCATAGATCGCGACTCGGACACAATTTTTTACATTTCCAACACCGAAGTAAAGGTGGGCGAGTCTCTACCCACCGCAAATACAGATTATGAGCAACAACAACAGCAGCAACAGTTGCGGAAAACCAGATTGGAAAATCAATTCTTTCCGGCAAACTACTTAGCCAGCACACGTCCGAACGCTGCCAGCATGGACGAACGGTTGTCGCTGTCACCGCAACAGCATCACTATGAAGAAGACATAATTCTTTCGCCACTACGCAACACCGCCGATTCACTTAAGATATTTCGCAATCAAGGCGATGAGGCACCCCCTTTAGACGTTACCTACATTGCCGAGTCGGTGGTGGAAGTGGAGCAGTCCTCAGGTGCTGGTCCCACAACCACATTTTCAGCGGCTGCAGCGCCCTCACTGACGCCAGACGTCATCATACAGCCAGCCATATTGCCAGAAATGTCGATTGGTGTGCCAGTGATAGGTGAGCTGCCGCCGCAAATTGAACTCAAGGAAATCGATTTCATGCCCGACGAAGCAAACCAGCCGCACTCAGGCATGTACGAGAACAACATGCTGGAGGAAAATGGCAATGGAAATGGCAATGACGTCGACAGACTCGTGGAGTCTTCCGTACAGTATGGTGGCGATCTGATAGACGAGAGCGTCGGCGGTGGAGGATTTGATGGAGTCGAGGGTTCTTATCCGTTCGGCAATCCAGCAGCACTGCACAACAACAAAGCCCACCATGCAGCCGACTATGCGCACTTCACGGTGAACCATGGCGTAAGTAATCTGCGAAAGGATGAGCTGAGCGCTGATGTGGCGGGCTCCGGTGAGATGCTGGCGGCAGGCCAAACAGCCGCAGCGATGCTAAATGCCATGGAGAACGGTGAACTAAAGGAGTTACTAGCTCGCAGCGGCAACGATACGTACCCTTTGTCGATGCTTGCGAATGCCAGTTACGCTGGAGCATCCACTGAGCGTATGAGCAATGCCACCGCCTACTCGGTGTTGGAGGAACCGAATGCAATCGAGTTGGGTAAGTTGAAAACAAGCATGAATACCTATGTACATATAGTACTTATATTTATGTAAACAAATAAGAACATACATTTCTTTGAAGACCCCTCTTAGCTGACTTTAAAAATGAATCTCTCTTTGCAGTATTTAAAAATCATAATACGCTGGTACTTGGAGTTTTCATTGTACTGCTGCCGGTTGTACTGACTGTCTCACTGACTTGTGCCATGTGGTAAGCATAGAGCGAAAAGCCTTTTGTTATATTCTATTCATTATTTCAGTATATTTGAGATGAAGTACAGCGAGTTATACAAAGTGGTTGCATTTTTTCTAAGTCAAATGTTCTAAGAGACAGACTAATTTGGTGGGATTCCAGAGTAAACATGCATGTGTATGTATATGTATACAAATGTGTAGGACAGAAGGATTTTTAGAATGTAAAATGGCAATATAGCGTATGCGGAATGAAATGTGGACAATTTCTATGCAGATTTAAAAAAAAAATCCGATAAACACAAGAGTCAAATTAAATTAATTTACTGCACAATTTTGCCTCGTGAAGTTCGGGTAGTCATAGGGAAGGTGAAAGCCTACAAAGCCATGCGACCCGGCGGAATATGCATGCTGATACTGAAAATTTTGGGTCCTACAGGAGTTGTTTATTTAACCAAGGTCCTCAACCTGTCAATGGCCACTCTCGTCAGAGTGGTCCTACTGCTCAAACTGGGAAAACCAGCCAACAAAGCAGAGTCTTATGGTCCGATAACCCTCATTCTCCCGGTAGCGAACACACTAGAGGCCTCGCTACTCCCCCATTATATGAACCACCTCATCCCTGCGAAGCATCAGTATGGTTTACGTAAAGAGCACTACCCCTGCGAGAGAACATTTCTAGTAGCGTTAGATATTTATGTCAAAAGTGTTTGAAACCGTCAGTCGCTCCGCGCCACTAGAAGACATAGAGGTTCTCTCTCCCACAAAGACTCAAACGGTGGTCAGCGAATAATCTGAGTGGTCGACACTCGTCATTAATATTTAGAGACAAATTGATTAAACCCAGGAAAATAAAACGGGGGGTTCCAAAGGGTGGTGTTCTTTCTCAACTACTTTAATATTTCTAAGCTCCCTCAACCACCAGACGGAGTACCAATTGTCTTTTATGCTGGGAATGGAACTGATGACTTGTGCTCGAAAGTAAACGGTTACCCCTCCGAGCATTCTCACTTCTTCACTACTTCTTCACTGCAAGGAGCCTAACTCTCCCCCCTACAATATCCTCAGCTGCCCTCTTCACCACCTGGACGAAGGAGGTTAGATTGCAGCTGGGTATTCACGTTGATGACGAACCAAGTCCGATGGAAAGTGACCAGATGTCTTCTGATATCGTCACAACACCACTTGCATGACGAAGCGCAAATGTTCCCCTTTAAGCGGCACAACACAATGCTCTGCAACCAATTCTTAGTAGGGAGCCACAGACGTGGACAGCCGAACAGACACTTGCTTGCAGAGGATCCCTCGCCAAGGCATATCAGAAGGCACGGATAGGTTCATAAAGAAAGCTCTGGACCCGACAGCATATCGGCAGGCCTTAAGTTACTTAGACTCCAGAACTGACTTGGGCAAGTCCGAGCGTCGTTTGCCTAGGGAGACTCTGACCACATTAGCCCAACTTCGCTCTGGCCACTGCAGCAGGTTGAACTCGAAACATCTCTTCGCATGCGCACTAAACCCCACTCAACTGACGCCTCTGTCCCCATAGACGGACCCTATAGAGGCTGCACGCTTCTTGGGTCTCCCGTTAGTTGAGCTTGACGACAACGATTCAGGGTCTTGCCGATCTGGGCGGGTTTGTTGTAGCCGCTACAACAACTACATTAAACGTGTTAAATTATACACAATTTCGCGTCGGAGTCTTGTTCTTTATAAAAAAAAAACTGAAGATAATGCATTTTCTAAGATAAGTATGCCTCCATTTTCTACCAAAAACACGTATTTGTCGAAAAATGTAACAACTCGTGAGATTTGCTCATCAAAATACATGTATACATTAAACCATTTTTTAATCCTTTAAAGCCTTAAAGCATTTGCAAGTATGTCGCCGCTGTCAATGGTAAAAATGGCCCCAAGCTTCAAACCCTTTTTCCACATTCCAAGATTGATTGCTTTCACTTTCCGGTCTGGGTATTTTGCGCCAGCGCTGTGCACCTTTTCCTTTACGCTTCGTGGGACCGTAACCAATTTGCAGCTGAGCCTTTGGCTAAGCATTGTTACACGTATGTACATATAAGTATATAAGTATGTACAAGTATATGTATGTGGATGATACGCCTGGTTGCTTGTCACAATGCTTCTGCGCCGACAGTCGCATGGCAACGGTGCCAACAGCAGTCAAGTTGTCTGCAACAAATCGCCGATAAGTGCTGAGCAATGTTTTTGATATTCAATCAGGCTGAAGCAAATTACACTTAAACTATTACTTTGACTGGCTGGAGTAGCAATTACTCGCACCTTTTCGCAGGTACGTGTGCTCCTCTTTGCCGTTTCTAAGGCAACTTAAAATGAGTAGAGTCAAACAAAAATGGGCTGGGTCAGCCGCATGAAGAGTGACTTGAGCTGTTTACACTGCTCCAATAGAACTTGTTTTCCCACTCCTCTTATCGTTAGTTAAATTAAAATCTTCAGGAGTTCGATAAGTGGCCTTTGAAAGCAGATTTCACTGCTATGAACTTCTTCTTTTCTTTGGGTTAGCAAAACAGGCCGTGAGACTTCAGCTCAGGCTAAGTTTAGTAGACGTGTGTAAAGACTTAACCGTAGTGAATTTCCTCTGTTAGTGGCAAAAGGAGGAAGATCCCACTAGATCGCCCATTGCACAGTGGTTCAAAACTGTCATTTACTGTTCATAATTCACCGGAGCCATCATTTTTTAATCAATTTGATACATTTTTTTACGAAAGCTTTCGAAATTTGCAACAGGCCAGTTGAGCCCGATTTTTCAATTTTTATTTGACTATAATTAGTTTTGTTTTAGTGCAAAATGTAGTAAATGTAGCAATTTTGAAGGAAAATATTACTTTTTTTCAGTGAATAAATGTTACATAAAAATAACTAGTTGCGAAAACAATTATAGAGTTCCCCCAAAAAGGAAAACAATTTGAAATGTTACAAAAAAATGTCACCATCTTTTTACCCCAATCATTTCAGCCGAGAATACTTGTTGGAATAGTCCATCGCTAGAAACTCACGAAGTGCATTAATTCCCTAAGTATTCATAGTTGTCCCGTTTGGTCCGTATGTATGGCATACTCGTCAATTTTTCTAGATCGAATGTCCAAGCCGTGTTGGTTATCTCAACGGCTACTGCCTGGGAAATAAAATAAGAGTGACAAGACCCAGAAAATCTATTATGCGGCTTTCCCAAATAATTTTCTACTTTATTATTTTGAATCCTAATGCTCTTAGAGAAGCTTGGCTGTCTTACTTATCGAGTCGCGCCTAAAACAATCACGTCTAAAAAAATCGAATCGCTGCTTAAAATAAACAGTTGCTGTATCTAAAGCACCTTCATCAGCTTTATCCATCTTCGAGCTGTCGGTATTAATTAGAAATCCTGAAACAGAAGTTCTGAGAGGACATAATTTCGAAAAAAACTGGGAAGGACTACAATAACGCAATTTATTTTTTTGTTTAGAATTGAGTTGAGCCTTGTCACTAAAAACTGTTTGTTTATGTCGTCTCCTTCTAAGGACAGGTCCAAGCATATGCACTTAAATAAGTCCTCAAAACTAAAGTTCGTCTTTTAAAGCGTCATTCGTTTCTGCAATTTCTACCTACGAGTACATACTCATATTTCTAGCAATGCTGCCCAGTTCGTATCGTATTTGACAAATCCGCTCTTTTATCCTAACAAAGCATACTGAATGGCTATGCAATAAATTTCCCTCTTATTTTTCATTTACTACGCAAAGTCGAAATTGCGAGCATCTGCGGGAGCACGTCCTTTCCTTCCGTTGCCTTAGCACTTCGGACAGGTGTGGGAATTGTATAACGACCACAAATAAATGCAGGTTAAGACATCTTTTTCGACGAAGACAACAGATAGTGTTGTAAACTAATGCGCTGCTCAACGAAGTTGGGAATGGCAGAAATGGGGAAAATAAACCCACAATGCTACGCCGTATTAGCCACAACAGCTGGTGGTTGGATAACAAAAAAGGTAGAGGAAAGGTGTGCGCAAACAAAACAATGTGGTAAGCGGGGGCGAAACTTATGTGGTTCTACAGATTCACTTTAACTCAGGACAAGCAGAAGAAGGCGAGGCGTTGAAAAGCGAAAGCGTTAGCGTGAAACAAATGCGATGCCACTTGAGTGACTGATATTTCTGTAATACACCAGTACAAGTATTTTGCAGTTCCTTATACTATTTGCTTATTGTCAGTATTCATGTGTGAGTGAATTTAATCCAGCGTCTTAGCGCCGTTGCGAAGCTGTGAAAATATACATATATGGGCATTCGACCACGTCGGGTTTCGGTCGCATTGCAGGACGTTTTTTTTGACTTTGTCTAATGTACATATTAATTTGAAAAGAAAAAAATGAATAAAAAGTTTTGCAGAATGTAAGGGTCGCCTTTTTACATTTTTCGTCATATTCCAGTGGAATCTTAAAGTGTGAGGAGTGTATCGAGGAAAACATTTTTTTATTCTAAATTTCATTGACCTCAAGTAGCCTGTACTAGCATTTACCCGCCATATATGAATTCGTATCGTTTGTAAAATAATTGAAAGAGAGTGAGCGCGATAGCTTAAAAAATTTTGTTTATTCTAGCACGAAAGTCTTAAAAAAAGCTCCCTTGCCAACTTTTATCCTGAAAAGCTCTCTATATAAAGCACTTGAGCATGTTTAAAAAGGAGATGTATACTATATAATTTTCTTAGCTCTGCTGCAACAATCGCAATGGAAGGGTTTGCAAAACACTGGCCTAACATTCGAGAGATCCGACATCGAATCCTCGGGCAGCGAAATTAATTTTTTGATTAAATCTTTTGTTCTTTTTAACCGATTTCAATAAAGGAGGAGGTTATCAATTCGTCGGAATATTTTTTTGTTTTGTAGTGTCTCGGAGGTGGTCCCTTGATCCGATCATTGGATCATAAAAAAATTAACGGAACTCCTAAATTGTTATATGAGATTTGATGTCGGTTTTGTTTTTTGCTTAAAAATTAATTGCTTTAATTTAACTTTCTTTTAATTGTAAGATTTTATCGATTTAAAGAGAAATTTTGTTTTTCATATTTATTTTATTTATTTTGTAGAAACTTGTTTTATGAATTTTTCCCTTTTTAATTGTTTTGTTTTTCATTTTTAATTAGATTTTCTTTTAACTATTCGATTTTATTGTTTAAACAGAGCAATATTTACTTCATTATTTTCATTTAATTTTTAGAAAATGGTTTATTAATTTTTCTTTTTTAGATTTTTACAAAGTTTTTTTATTTACATATTTTTTAATTAAATTTTTTCTAATTTTAATTTAATTTTTAGACATCTATATTTTCTAATTTTGTTTTAATTTTTTAAATAACAATATATTAATTTTAAAATGAAAAATTTTTTTATGTCATTTAATTTTTAGGAACTCATCTTAATCTTTACATTTTCAATATTTTTTTTTTATAACTTAAATATTTGATTTATACATTTTTCACGCTTTTTTAACTATTATTTTTTCTTTTTTTGATTAATTTATTTTTTTTTTAATTTTTTGTTTTTATTGTTTTAAAAGGAAAAATATATACTTTTAGTTAAATTTAATTTTTGGAAAACTCACTGCTAAAATACAAACAGAAAAACGCTAGACCTTCTCGTTATGTAGCGGATCTTTTAATAAGTCTTTCGAGGGACCGAAAAGAGCTTTCAAGAGAGTTGCCAGAATTGGCGATTGCCATACGAAATACTTTTGACTTTCGAAAGACTGTGATGAGCTGAAAGACAATTACCATAGATACCCCGTAAAGCTCACCAAAAATCATTGAACTTTTGCTAAAGAAGTATCTCGATTATTCCAGTTTAACTATTTGAAAACAATTGTTTGTCACCGAAAAATGTAAAAGGCGGCCCAAGGTTCAGCAAAAAAAAAATACAAATTTTTTTTCGAAATTGCATTGCAAAAATATTTTAGAATCAGGGGTTTGAAAGCGAAACTTTTTTTGTTTGTTGCAAAATGGTATGGTCTAAAATATATATCATTGAGCCAAATTCGTTTTTTCTTCGTTATTTTGAAGTTACAAATATACAACGAATGAGATTAACAGTAGTTACAAAATCGTATATATTATTTCAATACCACCTGCACCTCATACAGGCAATTAGTTATCTTAATTCTGTCGTTGTGATACCACAGTCCAGGTTCATAATGAATTTCATTAGGTCTTTCACATTAGCTGACTTAGCGTCTCTTGAGTACCGCCTCGCGATATCGTGTTATACTATTGCAAGGATTAGGGCATTTATAGAGGACATAGATTGGAAATTTGAGGGATGGTCTTTCTGTATTCCTACCTATCAAGCAATGCCAATTCTCCTTCTCCGCGAAAGCATGTATGTATGCAGCTCGTTCGTTTTTGAAGCCACATTTTTTGAGACGTTGTAGGGCTTCTTCGAGTCCACAATGTGACCCTGGTGGTATAGTTCTAAACCACTGGGTGAAAAGAGGAAAATTTGTATTATGAGATGGAAAGGCGTAATGCCACATAGCTTCCCCTTTAGGTTGCATATCGCTACCCTATCGAAGAGTTTCCATGTATATATCTGTGCGGTACGAAATGAGACTAGTACAGGACCTAAAACTAGGGCACTGCTACCAAAAACTCTTTAAATATGTATATAACTGTTATTTTCCGCCTTAAGCTACTCGTATTAAGCCACGCTATTTGAGCTACTTTAACTTGACACATGGAAAGAATTAAGAAACTCTAAGAACAAAGTAATTTTTTTTTTTTCAATAAACAATTGGTTGAATTCACGTCAAGAATGCGTCTTCGACATTCCAAGGCTCTGAGTACTAAGCACATATGTATGTATGTAAGTGTAACACATGTATTACAGTTAGCCCAAAAAGTCACTTACGAGCACAGTTTGAAGTGAAAAAAATGCCAGTGGTTCCAGTTACGACACCCAAATCAAATTCTAATGACGGTAGTACTGGCTGTGAAAGTTTGAGAGAAAAAGGCTACATAAGCGGCAAAGTTTTAAGAAGATTATAAAATCGCGCTTAGCAGTAGCGTGAGGCATACTAAATATGAAACGAAAAGCAATAAAGTAACAGTAAACGAAAATGCCGCCAAATTGGATTTCAAGCAATGGTTCGCTGCCAGCTATTTGAGGTTGTAAATTGAATCAGTAAATGGGCAAACTTTTGATGTCAAGCCAACTTTTGGCATTCACATTTGTTGTGCGCCATACGAAACGCAAGTGCAGCAGATTATAGCACCGAATGAATAAATTATCTCAAGAAATGTGACACTTGACTGCGGTGTTTTTGGAATTCTTAAATTTGTGTTGTAAAATTGTAAAGCTTCTGGGATTTTAACAGTAAAATGCCATGATTATTGCTGTAGGCACTACTGTTTGGCAGGGACATTTCAAAATTGCAAATAGATATATTAAAAATCGCACTCAACATTTTGCCAAAGTATGAGTATGTAAGAAATTGGGCCAGGGTTGGTTGGCCCAAAAGGCTCCTTACGTACATATTTTAACGGCTGCTTAGATGCTCAGCTCGTCTTAAATCTACATGAATTATTGTGACATGAGCGCAGATCTTCCACCACTTCTCGCTTGACGCTAACATATAGTCTGGTATGCCGATATCCTGTACCATGCTTCGTGACTCAGAGGCGTATCGGGAGCAGGAGAACATTATGTGTTCCGTTATTTTCTCTTATTCCTATGCCGAAATTTATTCAGATACTCACGATAAGAACCGTTGCTCGAGAGAAACTGGCTTAGATGAAAACTACACTCTCAGTGAGACTTATTCAGCCGTGTTTCAATGTCAGAGATGAGCTTGTGGGTCCACCTCCCTTTTCAGAGTCGTCCCATCGTTTCTGCCAGATTACCATAGAACGACACCTTTCTTCTCTGGCTATTGTCTTTCGCGTTAGACCATTGCTGTCCTCAGACAGGTGATTATATATTCTTTTCATCTCTTGTGCGATAATGTCTACTGGGACCAGCGATTACAAAGGATGCTTCGTCAGAAATTGTGCGGAATCCGCAAACAGCTCTCAGTGCACTTAAGCGATACACGGTTGTTGGTTTCTGTGCATAACATTTTACCTTCACTACTTCGTCACAAATCGGAGGTAGGACGTACTTCAGAAGGCCGTTTGGAGAGTTTTTTTTAATACCTCTGTGCACAAGTGTGCGCGGATTTACTAATTAATCGCATTTTGATTGCATTGTCTTCGACTTTTGACTAATTGAGCCACTTATTTAATTGTATTTACAGCATAGATGTTTCACTTAATATTTTAATTTAAACTAAATTACATATTCTTTGCACAGGTACCTCTATGGAAAGTTCTATGGCTCACCAAATATTCGCGATGCAAATCAGGCCAATGGGAGCGTTACAAATGACAAGAAAAATGGAGATGGCGAAAATTCCCAGGAAGAGGTATGTAGTGAATACTCGTCGGCTAAAAGTCTTAATTAAACATTACAAGATATAAAGTACACTTAAATCAATAGGGGCTTACAGTTGTTACATACATTATTACAAAAATATTAGTAGGTGGTTGTGGCTCACCTTAAATTCATTCCTAGCCTAAGTTGTGCAAAATAAAATAAAATAAAATTCACAAATAAGACTGCAAAGTGCGATGAAAATTTAAATTTTCATCAACTTCGCTCACTAATACTTATATGTATATATGTATGTTAGTATGTCTACCATTATACCTGTGTATATATAATTCAAAAGTCAAAAGTCGGGGTGTTTTGGTTTTTGTGTTTTCCACGCCATGTTGGCACTCCCTTCGACTCCAGCATGCTTATTTGATTCTTCTTGTTCCGCCATAATCTGACAGCTGGTTGGAGGCTGAAACTTTAATTAAAACGGAGATAGAAAATGCCACCAAAGTGTGGTGCAGACGTGCACAAGCAAAGCTAGTACTTCCAGTCAGGGTAAGCAACGGACACATTCACACACACACACACACACACACACAGGAAGTGTTTGCAACATGTCTCATACAACTCGCAAATTAAATCTCCGTTTCGGTCTGATTGCAAGTTCGTGAGAGCCGCTGTTGGCAGATCGGCGCTGGCTGCCGCAACCAGACACCATTTCATTGTAAGCATCTGGCGGTTTTACTTGACATTTGCTGTTTGAAAGCTCCCTCGGACGTTCAGCAGCCCACCACCACTCACCTCACTAATTTTTGGCTGTTGTTATTATTGTAGCGGCTTTAACTCACTCCGTTTGTTTACGCTCTTAGTCTTTGATTTTGCTACGACCACATTTTAATTTCTAGCAAATTTGATGGTTACTCCTACTTTTGGAGGGGACAACAGTTAGTTGCCATACTTGCCTTTACTTCACCGCAAACATTCTGTTTACGCTGCAGTTTTCAGGTTTTCATAAGTTTTTCACTGCGGTCTAGATATTTTGCAACAAATTGGCCAGGAACACTGTCACGCACGTAGAAAATATTTAAGGGATGAGTTCTATACATATGTATGCATTTTTATGAGTCTTTCCATAATAATCATACAACATTGAAAATTAGTACAGAAGTACAGCTAAAAGAGTGGATCTGCAGTGTGTTGTAATAAATCCTATGCCTTTTGTTGTCATGCCCACTGAAATTTAAGTTTGTTTGAGATTTCAAAGGTAATATTTCTTTGAAAGAGCTTTTGGCCTGTCTGTTTCCTTTGCATTTTGTCTAGGATGCCGCTTTCCTATACTATACGAACTGGCAAAAGTTGAGCTGCTTTTCTTCGCAGAGCATGCTCGAGTCTAAGTTGAGTGCGGTCAGCTAAACTGTACCACGAAAATTTCACCGAATCACGGATTTTGAAAAAAAATCATTATTTATTTGACACTCTTGCAGATACATTTTCGTACCCCATCATTCATTTCACGTATGTATAATTGTTGTAAATTACTGTCTTTTCAATAATTATATTTTTTTGACAGTAATTTTCTTTAAAAAGGAAAAAATTTTGATCCCTCTAATTTTAAAAGTAATTTCATAGCTGAACATAATTATTTTATCCAGCGAGATCTCCTTCTTAAAAACTTTAAACACCATTTTCATCTATTTCGGTAACTGTTCTCGTTCTCGAGATACATATTAAATTTTGTCTCGAAAAAGTTCATTTTCCAAATTGTGCGGCATTGAAGGATAAGCATTTCGGCTTTTTTGCCCCTTCGCTAAATAGATCAACGCAATTGTCCCGCGTTTTTGGCGGCGACTTCACCATAAGAGGTTGCGGTAGCTGAATGTCGCACAAAGTTTACTTTGGTATAACTCCATTCTGATTTCTTACCGACTGGTTCTGATGTTTTAGACGGTGAGTTTATCGTGAGTGATAGGAATAGGTAATAATTTCAGTACTAGTTGTGAATTCAAAATGTGCGGCAGTTCCTAGCGCAATTCAGCCCTCGTCTTTACTCATCTCCCACGAAAGCATACGATTCCCTGAAACACTTTTCCTCATTCTTAAGAGTGTATTTTCAAGTTATTTATACATATGGAAACAAATCGTTTCGGATTCGTTCCTGTTGGAAAATTATTGAAAATTTTGCAAAATTATTAATTTTTGCCAAATTTTTAATGTGCGACTCACTTTCAGCCAGTGAGTCTGGCAGTTTGTACTTTATAACGTTAAAAGTGAATTTTTAATCTAAATATATCTTAACATCTGTCAAATTTCTGTTGTAACTTTGCCCCATTTTCTCATGCTGGCACCTTGCTGTCGTAACATTCCAATCAATTTGTTCCTAATGTTAATGGCACGGTAAAATGAAAATTGAGTTGTCAAACTACGAAATGATAGTTGGTGGTAAGAAATTCGGTAAGACAGATATGTCTTACCAGTGGAAACTAGAATGTGTAGATTTGGTGTTACGAATGCGAAGTCTTAATTAAATGGATTGTAATGAACGTGAATTTGCCTAACGTGCATTAACGTAGTAACCAATTTCGTATTATATATCACTTTCACATTATAACATTACTCTAAACATTTGTGCATCATTCTTGCAGTTCTACCGTTTAACGGCGAAAACCATGCCATTCATCTTCATCTATTTTCTCTGTACGTTCTAGTCTAACATCGACACAGCGACTTCAATTCCAAAACAACATTTGCCGTCCGTCACCGAGAATGTCACCAACGGAAGCTGCCTCAAAGCAATGACCAACTCGCATTCCGGCGAGTGCAATATCACGAAACCGTCCAGCTATCCAACAAACAACATTTTGTGCAATGGTGTTAGTGGTGCTGCTACAGTTTTCAGTGTCGATGAGAGGGCGTTGCTGTCATCCGAGACTTCGGTTGCAACCCCTTCCTTAACCTCAATAGCATCGCCACTAAATCTAGACAACAACAATAAGTTGAAAATTCAAGCCAATCTGTCCAACAACTCCGTCCAAGAGAACTTTACACGTCCTAATGGTTCTGTCACGAAGATGACTTTGAAAAACAATCACTTGATCGTTGAGACTGAAGAGCGACACGTAAGTGCTCGATGTTGAACATTGAACGTTGAACGTTGAAAGTTATTTGGTGTTGAGTGTTGAGTGTTAAGTGCTCAGTATTGGGCACTTTTAAATGCAGTTGTTGGTGTTGTTGTCGTTGTGCTTGTGTTTAGGTGATGGGCGAAAATAAGGATTTGTGGGGTTTATTTGCCAATTGACAGTCGATTGGCATAGACAAAGGCCCATTTACAGCACCTACACATACACATGCACGCACACTCGCCCACTCGCCCACCTAAATACTTAAACACTCAAACGGTTCAACGTTCGCCTGCTTGTTTAACTTCTTCTTCTAAATACTTCTTCTGCACTTTTTCTTATTTGTTTGCTCTTCTTTGTCGTTAGTTATTGTACTCGTAGTCATTGTTATTCTTACCTTTCTGGGTACTCTATTTGTCGTTGTTGTTTGCTTGCTCTTGTTGTTGTATTTATACATATACATACCTTTATATTCGTACTTGTTCTTGTTCTTGTTCTTGTTGTTGTCGATGTCTTTGCCGTTAATTTCGTTGTTGACATTCAAAGTCCTTTTTGTCGCCTCAAATATTCTCTATCCATCACCGTCTCCTGCTATCTGCACGTACATACATGCAAACATATTATCATTCATACGTGTACAAACATGTAAGCATTGCTGTTGGAAATGTATTTGGGTGAGGGTAGCCACCCTGCAAAAATCGCGACTTCTCCTTGCACGCATGTTAAGAGTACTCCCTAAGAGTCAAGGAGTACTCCAAAAATAACCGCAATGCATATATAAAAAATTTGGTCCAATTAACATTGCGATGTCCTGGCTCTGCATTACATCGTAGTAGCATAAAACTACCCCAAGGGATTACTCCATGAAATACCTACCTCTCGGCAACACAGCCTAATAAACATCGTGTATGGATTACGATCGTTAAAACACGAGCATTGGTCGGGTAGAGAGTTGGTCCGCTACTGCCTTACAGAGGAGAACTTAGTAAGTACTCCACAATATGGCACAAATAGACCACATAGTCCAACGATTTTTGCAGGGCAGTGCCTTACCTGTTTATTATTTCTTGAAGCTAAATTTTAATACATATTTGTTAGTGTGCTGCCAATACATACATGTAAATATTCTGTATCCTGCGCCACTTACTTGTGTGTACTTGTTCCATACTCACATTCAAAGTGTATAGATTAACTTATGAATATATATAAATACCTATGTATGTAAATGTTTAGCGAGTTTATCCGTTGATAATTAAAACACCACAGGGATAAAGAGGTCACACAACTACATCTTTTGACAGCCGGGGTATTAGGAAACAACAGCGAGAGCAAAGTGTTCATTGGAAGTGTTTGACAGGATACGAATTGAAAAGGTTTAAAATAGAAACCCTGCCGAAGATATACATACATATGTACGTACGTAGATAGTTATACATATGTAGAAAAAAGTAAACGAAAATTATCAACCTAAGTATGCATAGTCTTTTTATATTTCCAGCAGTGAAGATAAATAAAAATCAAGAATCAATTAGGGGATTCACAAGACGTGTTAACCGTCGTAAAATCTTAAGCTTAACACTTGTTTATGTAAAATAGCGGTTAAAATGGTTGGGGGGTTGGCTAATTATATATTCTTTATCAGTTTAAAAGAATTTCGGTTTAGTTAGAAATCCCCTAAAACCATTATAATTAAAAAAGATGTTAACCTTAAGATTTTACGACGGTTAACACGTCTTGTGAATCCCCTAAATATTAAATAAATACCTACTTGAAGAGATTGTCAATGTCAAAAAATTTTCGTCTTTGCTAAAAGCAGCCAAAATCGATTTGTTTTAATACAGTCCATTGCATAATTATAAATCCAGTACAGTGAAGTCTTTGAAACAACCGTCATAAGCAAGATAAGGCAAAACTTTCTTCTGTAACTATTGCTCAGTAAAAGCTCTCTTCAAATGGAGTGGTACGTTTTTTTGTAGTCATAACTTAATTTAGAGGAAATGAAAAAATCTAAGCAAGGGTCAAAATATTGTTGGTTTCCAACCAGCATTTTTCTCCTGCAGCTTTGTCCTGTTGAAAAATCCAATTTCTTTCATTGCGCTCAATAAATAGCTTGAAAATGCTCAGCAGAATGGCAACATAGTCTATACTCTTAATTTTGTTTGAGTAGAAGGGCACCTCAAGAGTACAATGGGATGTTATTGCACCGCACGCCATCACATTTCTGCAACCGCTTTAAAAAGTAAAACGAAATATTTGTCAATATTATTGTGGTGTATTAATATGTATGTATTTCAATATTGTTATTGTCTCTATTAATTGTGGTACAAAGCTCAATAAAAATATTCAAATAAAATTAAACATTTTTTTTTTAAGAGTAGCACATTTCGCTGCTTTTGAACTGATGGGTATTTAATTAGATACTATTGGACTGGCTCGTTTTTGGCCACAAAGATCTAGGAAGGAACTATAAATTTGGTTCACTAGTTCGGTGTTTTCCCGCAAGGTATGCAGAAACCAGGGATGTAATAAAATATGTTTAAAAGACTTTATCCAGGATGTTTGAAATGATGAAAAGGAAAATTTGTAAGCGACTATGCGCCCTTCACTTTTTTCTGTTATTTAAAAACATCCGACATTTCATGGCCATGAAAGGCATAAAAACTCCTCCGCACTATACCCGAAAATTTAAAGCGGGCCAATCGTTGTGGACATAGGACTTTTCTGTAAAAATTTGTAGCGGCTTCTAAAGGAACTTGCGTTTTTATAATTTTTTCCAACGTGGTCATAATAAGATTCTATATTCATATATGCATCAGCTTATTATTAAAGTTTTAAAACTGCATTTTGTCAACCAAAAATGGTAAATTGATTGACTATATTAAGCGTTTGGCCGATCCTCTTCCCCTGTTTGTGGTGTATAAGTTCCCGCATTTTCGATTATCTTTTTTTCCGATCGTAGCGGTCGCCATTTGTAATTTCCCGTCATATCTTTGGCATTTACAGTCGGATCTTAAAGTATGATACATCGAAGCTTTTTTGTCCCAATGAGAAAATTTTTTGGCTCCCAAAGTTCTCCGAAAATCATTAAACTTTTGCAAAGGAAGTATTTTGATTATTCCAGTAGAACAATTTAAAAGCAATGTTATTGACGAATGAAGGCGTCACCGAATTTTTTTCCCCGAAATTGCCTTGCAAAATTCTTGATACTCAAGGATGCACGGCCAACTTTTTTTGTTTGCTTGTAAGGTGTTATGGTCTAATGAACATTCACACGTGAAAATGTCTTATTATTCTTCTTGTAACTGCCAGTTTGCTATGTACATAACTTCTTCTGTCTGCAAACACTGTTGTTGTATATCTTGTGATTGCATGTACGTATTTGCATTGTGACTCCCTAAAACGAATTATTCGATTTACATAAAATAATCCCTTCTTTTATTTTCTTATTCAACTTCTAGGATATATCGCGCGTCGCTCGTGAAACTACAATGCATTACAATACCTCCGAGAAGGATGGCGTATTTGTTGTAGAAGTTGCGCGCGGCGTCGACTCCAAAAGCATTCCAAACAGCCCAACCACCGAAGAACCACGTCCCATCTATGAAACACCACCACCAGCTGCAGCTGCGGCCGCGACCTCTTTTCGATCAGACGATGAAAAGATTTTGAGAAATCACGATGAGATACAAATCCATCAACCACCACCAGAAACTATACACCATCAACTACCGAGCTACGCAGAAGAAATGCCCGAACGCAGTTTACATCAAATCGTCGAATTAGAAGAACCCGCTATTTCACCACATTCGTTTAGAGATGAGAAGAAAGTCAACCTCGTACGCAATTCTAATACCGGTCTTTCGCAGTCCGATTTAAGTTCCACATCTTCGGCTGGTTCAAACAAGCGATACTCGTATGGTAATCAGGAGTTGTACACCATAGAGACGACGTCATATGCCTCGCCATCGACATCCGCAAACTTGCCGCTTTTACCTTCGAATTCACACAACGCCGCCGACGATGATGATCGCCGATCGGAGAATGGACACAGTCTTGAGCATTCACCTGCTGCTCAGGGCAATAGTTCAACAGCCACAGCCAACGACAGCGCCGCTCACAATGAGCTGTGCAAGCATGAGCAAGGAAATGAGCAGATAATAAAGGAGAAGGATATAAATTCCTCTCAGCAGAGTGAGAGCGACCCTCAGCAAGGCAACCTTGTGACAGAAATTAAATTGTTCAATGAAGAGGTGTCGACAAAGCAAGAATGTGAGGGGGCTATTATAAATGAAGTTAATGAAACAGAAAATGACCAGACAAATGTTGTGACTGAGAAAGAGCCTCAAGATGTAGAAACAAAAGACCCAGTAGAAACTATACAAAATGAAATAGAAAGTGTTGTCACAGATGTGCAGATAAGCACAGAGAGTGTAGAGCGTATTAACAACAACAATTCACCAGAATGTGTGGACAAGAAGCCAGAGTTGCCAGTCCCCAATGGCACTGACGACAACAAGGAATGTGTAGAAGAGTTGTCTGACCACAATGATGCTGTCGATACCACTGTACTGCACATCTCCAGCCTTACAGAACAGCAGATAATTTCTGAAGATAATCTCATAAGTGGGGACAATGAAAGTCCACCCATGTTTCCACAAACTATAGCTGGCAATTATGGCTACGATAGCATCATTAGCCTACCAGATCCACCATCCACAGAGGAAATAAAACAACTTGGTGACTTTGCTGGTATTGAGAGCAGTCAATTAGACTCGCTGCCACCTCCATCACCTCCACCACCACCTATTGTTACCGACTTAAATGACAACAACACGAATAGTATGGAAGAGAAAACACCCACCACTAACGCATCGACCACCGAAGAAGAGTCCACAACGACACAATTAAAGTTGAATGAGCTATTACACAACAATCTTGCAGATTCGACTGCAACTAACCAACTCACAAATGGAAATGGAAATGGTCATGACGCCACAAATGGAAATATAGCAGAGAATGCCACAGCAGAATTCGATTTAAATGGCTACGAAACGCACAATGGACATGCAGCTGCTGAGCAGTTGTTGGCAGAACATTTAGAGCTCAGTCCAGTTGCAGCCCACAACGCCGAAGGTGGCGCGCCCACTGGTAAGGTGCCTCAAACTCCACTTACACCACCAGAATCGCCACCGCTCTCCTCACCCGTGCACTACACCAACAGCGTGGGTGCCATTAACGGAATGAATGGGGTCAACAGAGGCATTTGCGGCGGTCCGATGCCCGTTGCCGTGGACGTAAATGGCAGTTAATATGAATGCTGAGCAGCAGTTATTTTATGCAGGCCATGAGCTGAGAGACTCTTCAGTTCAGCGATAATTGGCTTGCGCAAGTGAAATGAAGGTGTAGAAAATCTAACGGTTATGTCGAATTTCTCCAGCAATGCAACGAATGAACCAACCGCGAACCATTGACGTTAGACTACAGTGGCGTCGGCGGCGGTGACGGCGGAAAGATGTGGACGTGGAAAGTAGGTATGCAATAGAATGAAGTAGAATATTTAGAAAGTAAATGAAAAACGCGTATTTGTATATTAGGGTGTAAGTTTTTACGATACTTAGTCGAAATCAGTGGTCTACTTTGTAAACGATAATAATCCGAAAAATTACATGCAAGAATCCGAATGGAAGAAAAAGTCAAATAAAAAAACAAAAACAGGCAAAAGTTGCACTTACAAAAGTGCATAGCTACAAAGTGAAAGGGTCAAAGGAGAAATAGCAGTACTACTTACAAAAGGGGAAATACTTTGCAGTATTAAGAAATATAAATCTAGTGAGCGCAGGATATTGTTCTAATTGTGCTATAAAATATAGAAACATTTTGCCGAGAAAAGGATCTTAGTAGTCTCATGTCCAGGGCATTCAATTTTGTATTTGAATATTTTATTTAAAAAGCGAGCAATGGCAGCGAAATAAAAGGTATGCAAGTCAGATTTTGTACAGAAGGAATTTCACGGCGATTTAGTTGATCCATTCAGACAGCTAGTCATATTGGTAACCAATAATTATTCCGATCTTTTTTTTAATTAGTACTTGATTTTGAGCACTTTTTCATAAAAAAGCGTGGTATTGATGAAACACAACTCTTTTTCTATTGACAATTGCCGACAATACCCGTCCTCAAAAACACAACACAACCTAAGTGGAAGATCGAACTAACTTGGCAGCCAGTTAGAAAAAGCCCTATCTGGGAAAACTTTTTAAGAACGCCCTACTTCCGAATTTGGTTGAAGAAAATGAAAAATTTATTGAAAATGTTCTGAGATAAGGCGTTTTTGACCCGAATTCTGAGATAGGGCGTTCTTAAATAAAATTCTGAGATAGGGTATTCTTCAACCAAATTTTGAAATAGGGCGTTCTTGAAAAGTTTTTTTGGATAAGGCGTTCTCGAAGTGGCTGCAGAGATAGGCCGATATTCCACTCAGGTGTCGATATACTTCCTTTTATGAAGTTCCGATTTTGAAATAGTTTGAGGCAAAAAATCAAATCGGGACCAATACAGCTTGATTTCCGTATTATTGTAAACAATCCGAAAAATCTTTTTCTTCATATTTCACCGGGATTTCGCAGATATTTATACGCTGCGTCAATTGAACTTCTTTGAGTTCATGTGGATCCAAATATCGAACTTTTTGCTTCTTTAGGCGGAAGGGAAGAATATTTTAACTGACTTCCAAACTTGTGATAAGACTTGGTCCATGCCTTTATATTTTCGTCATCAGCCGCCAACCTTACCTTCTGATCTAGTAGCATCTTTGATCTTAAAAATTACGAGCGTAAAAACCAGTTTTCGCTCTAGCGTTATTTCCACGAGCTTGACGCGCATTCTTCCATCTCGGCGGTAAAACAGTAAAAATGGCGAAAATTCACAATTTGGTCTGTCATCTTAAACTCATAAAAAATTCATGAAAACACAACTAAATCGCTTGTATTGAGATTTATTCTTGAACGGTCAGCTGTTAAATGACATTCGACAAACATCTTCATGTAGCAAATCCAGACATAGGAGAACATAGAGAGAAGACGACTTAGAAAGTTAGAACACTTGAGTGAGGTATCCCCATACTCTCTTGCATTGAATTGAGCTCGATAACGTTATTGTTGCTTTTACACACACATTTTATGGTGATCAGCGTATCACCTCTGAAAAACGATTGAGAAACTATTTTCGGTAAATATTCAATGGCTAGTTGGATTGATTTAAGTTTTTGAGATACGAGTATACCTTCAAATTCTTTAATTTTTTTGCCAAATATTCCTTAAGATACATAAATAAATCCCTAACTAGTAATATATATTAGGAAGACCGCAATCGGAATAGCAATAGATTGCTAGCCAAACTTAGTGGCAGATATTTATCATTAGTTACTGAGATGAAAAGTAAAATCGTTATGTATTAGCAATTCAAAGGAAATGACCTGCATTCGAATATATACAAAGAAGCAGTATGCGCCAATATACATTCATACATACACTCATAAAAATACTCGAATATTAAAGAATCGGTCATAAGAATTATAAGCTCTTCGCAAAGTAAAGGAACTCATGATGAATAATAGATACAGTTCATACATGAATATATACATGCATACATACATACATGTAAGTACCCAGAAATTCTTACCTAGGCGCTTCGACAGACCATTTTACAACAAAAGAGCCTTGGAGAACTTTCTGCTGCAACACAAATACATACATCATCCCAGCAAACTTACCACATTTAATTAGCATTGTAGAATTCCAAGCAGTTTTCCATATATTGCGCTTAGGGATTTCGTAAATCGCATTTAATATTGTAGAGCGAAATAGTGGACACATTTATTAGACGTCTAGTGAATAGAACAAAAAAAAAACACAACCTAATGAATTCTTTAAAATGAAACCGTTCATGCGTTGAACGTTAGTACCACAAAATGTAGCTAAATTTTGTCAGTAATTTATTGAATCCAAATTTTAAATTTGTCAAAATAACTGTTTAAGTCCAAAAAGTATTTATAAGTTTGATTGAGAAAGCATTTTGGGCTTTCACATGTCGCAAAGGTTGAGTGAAAGTCAATGTGCTGAGCTTTCACACTTGTAGAAGCTTAAGAGCGCTTTTAGTGCTGTAATGAGCCACCGATGTGGAAGCAACTTTGACTTACCGCTAACTATTTAGTATGTATTTCAATCCAACCACACACACACACACACACACACACACACACACACACTAACGAAGACACACCTTGGTATACTTGAATAACACGCAATTTAAATGTCTATTCTATTAAACTATTACTTTAACTGATAGAATGTAAACAAGAAAATAGATTAAATTTAAATAAATATTTCGAAAAAAGCCAATACATACATACTTCAATTAGGAGATATATTAAAAGCAAATAAAGCAACACACAAAATGAACAAATCAGTATACATACAAAAAAAAACGAGGCAAAAGAATGAAAATGTGCCGATTTTTACAAACATTTTACAATAAAGTTTACACTTAGCGAAAATTTTACTTGCGAACAGAAAAGAGTAAGTAAAAAAGTAAAAATTGTTGCTGCTTTTATTGGAAAAGGGCATAAGTAAAAAATTACAATTAGCGCAGCGCGAAAAGAGCCAATGACAGGAGAAAAAAAAAGCCAGAAAGAAAAAGTAAAACAGAGCAAATAGATATGTATTTGTTAGCTATAAAACCTTTGCAGATAGAAAAGAGCAATCGTCAGCGATATGACACAGAATGTTCACACTAGAATCGAGGCCCGAAAAGCAGTGCGAACGTTGCTGCATAATTACGCGTTTATTAAGCTCCACACATATTTACATACATACATATGAATGTATCTACGTGTGTGTCCAGCTGAAAAAAAAAAATTATGAAAATAAATTAAATATGTATATGAAAGACAAAGCAAGTGTTTATTACGTACACATACATATGTAAATTTTTAAATTTTAACAATAAGTAGTTATTAATTCATAACGGAGATAATTGCAATGACGAAACAGATGATTTTGATGGCGATAATGAGTTCGCAGAAAACAAATATTAAACAACTAATAAACAAACAAACAAAAAATAATACGCAAAAAAAAACAATGTATTAAATGCCAAATTGCGATATGTAAGCAACCAAACAAAAAAAAAATAAGGGTTAATTTTGTGAATGGAAAATCAAATTAACCAAAAAAAATATTTGGAAAATGTAAATGTGATTGTTATTTAAACTTGAAACAAATTATTATTATTAATAATAATTATGGTAAATAAAAGTGGAAATAAATTAATTAAAGATCAAAAAAAAAAATCTACGTGTTTTTTTCTACCGTACGGAAAGTGGTTTGATTGATTAAGTGATTATAGAAAATTGACGTTTGCAAGTGTTTGTACGAGCGCCAAGCAATGAAAGTAGGATTTTTTTTATCATTGAAATTGATTTAATTGTTTTTCGAAATTGATTGCCTTTTTGCTGCAGGCTCTTATGTTTATATGGCATGTTTGGCTCAGCGGTAGTGTGCTGGTTATATTCTTATTGAGTCACGTCACTTCAACTGAATATATGTAATAATGGTGCTGAGCTTCTCCTCCAATTTGTGGTGTGCGCCCTGAGTTTATAACACAAATGGAGAGTTCTACAATTTTACGCCGCTTCCGAAGAGAAAATGGGTATATGAAGTACACTGGGAGGGTTTGAACCCTGCACCTACCTACCGAGTGGTAATCCGACCCTTCAACCACTCTTCTTCTTCTTATTTGGCTCAGTAACCGCCTAAGAGATTTTGGCCGAGTTCAACAAAGCACGCCAGTCGTTTCTCTTCTGCACCAACTGACGTTAATTGCAAATGGCCAGCGAAGTCAAGTCCTTCTCCACTTGATCTTTCCATCGCAGTGGGGCCTCCCTCTTTCTCTACTACCACCGAATTGAATACTTTCAGAGCTGGAGTCGAAGTCCATTCGAACGACATGGCCAAGCCAGAGGGGCCGCTGTATTTTAATTCGCTACGGTATGTCTATATCGTTTTAAAGCTCACGCAGCTCATCATTCCATCGTCAGCGGTACTCGCCGTCGCCAACGCGTAAAGGCCCGTAAGTCTTCCGCAAAATCTTTCTCTCGAATACTCCAAGAGCCACCTCATCGGATGTTGTCATTGTCTAAGCTTCTGAGTTCAAAACAGCACTTATTGGCAAGAGTGATTCTGCGTTGGATTTCGATGCTGACATTTTTATCGATGTTAATGCTGGTTCCCAAGTAAACGAAATTCTCCACTTTATAACTATGTTCTCGTCCCATTCGCTTTACTTCTTTATCCAGCTTGGAAAAGGCAGAACCGCCTTCACGGTTCTTGCACGCTCTTGTAGTGAATTGTTCCTCAGCGGTTCAGTTCTGCAGCTCTTATAATCTTGTCCAACATCAGATTAAAGAAATCACATGAGAAGGAGTCGTGCTGTCTCAAACCCCGTTTTCTGACGGAGCTGGTGGTATTGCTCAACGTCATTTTACACAGCCGTATCAGGTTTGAGAATATGCTAAATTCAGACATAGCGGCGTATAGGCAACTGCTTTTAGTGCTGTCGAAAGCGGCTTTGAAATCGACAAATAGATGGTTTGTGTCGATCCTATTTCCGCGGGTCTTTTCCAAAGGTTTGCGTGTTGTGAATACCTGGATTTACCAGGTCTAAAGCCACACTAATTAGGTCCAATCAGTTTATTGACGGCGGGCTTCAGTCTTTTACGTAATACACACGGTAAAACCTTATAACCTTTGGTTAGAAGGCTGATCCCGCGGTAGTTGGCGATACGGGCGGGGTCCCCTTTTTTGGGGATTGGGCAAAGCACACATAAATTCCAGTCATCGGACGTGCGTTTATCTGACCATATTCTGCATAAGAGCTGATGCATGTACTTGAATAGCTCAGCTTTGTTGTTTTTCTAGCGTACTGTTCGTACCTAGTCATAGTCAGGAAGCTATTTCATACTCCGTTGAACGTCTTTTCTTTTATGTAAGCGCTTCTTTTACACCGCTATATATGAATGTATATTGTCTGAAATGTATCGTAGAAAGGATAGTTTGGGTCTACGCTTACTACTCCATAGTTGAAACCTCCGAAAATAAATTATTAGTGAGCGCACAAGAAAATATCCTAAAACGGATTGCAGCCGATGCGGTCCTGTTCTAAGAGTGTTTCCTTTACCTAATTTTGGCAATGGGGACATTGATACGACCAAGCTGCGGAGAGTGCCCGCAGCGTTCTGGTTAATCTCGGCTTACATACATGGGGCAGGGCAACGAGTTGCAACCACGCTTCGGTGGAGTCTAAGTGCAGTAAAAGGGTCATTTCATTTCCGGGAGTTCGGACTCAAACTCCGAAGATGTGTCACTTTAGGAAATTACAACGAGCTCAGATCTGCTTCTATTCAACAGAGAGAATGTCTAATGCTTATAATACCTACTAGGGAGGAGGTACTTCACCTCACTTTGGTTTCCATTGAGCTGATCACGTATTTCGGACTGCAGGATAAGCTGATATGAACTCGTTGCTTTTCGAAAATATGTTATTGAGAGCTCAAGCCCGCTAAGATTCAGTAAAAGCAAGGCGAAGATTCTCTGCTAGTCGCAGAGCTTTTCGATCTGAGATCGTCAAGAAGAGCTCTGATCAGAAATGTACCTTCTGACTGTAAAGTTTATAAATCTTGCCTCTGACTTCTTTTTCACTGAAGGCGTTATGGAAAATGACTGACCTGCATGAGTATGTCTGAAATAAAAAAAGGTTTCTCTGCACAAGACGCCATGAGTCTTAAATACCTTGAAGTATGAGTCTTCCTTTCTACACCGACGGGAGTTTCTAGCAACGACGCGCCGCATGTAACAGTTAAATCACTAGATAATATCGGACTTGCAGCCAAGCTAATAAAGCAACAAAAAAAGGCTGCTCTCATAAATATTATTGGTACATTGCGGGAGCAACGAACTTTTTTACACATGGAAACTTGATGGATTCTCCATCAATATCAAGTTAAGAACTGTCACTTTGGATTTGACGACCGAATAAGCTAAGATAACCTAGCCTACATGTATATTCTTCTTCTAAAAGAGAAGCGAAATTTGGCGTTCCTTGTCGTCCTCTTTTCGTCATAGGTCTATCCGTTTTATTCGCTCCCTTATGTAATTCAGAAGGGCAGAACAACGCTATTTTCGATGTCACCAGCATACGATGATGATTGTAAGTTCTGAGCGATTTAATTTTGAAGTTGGAGTTGTCTTCTCCCAATGTTGTTATAAAAGAATAACTCGGACAGGCTGGCATAAGAGCTACTACTCTTCGTGCTATCAATGGCTTTAAAACGGAGATGGGCTTCTATATATTTTATATATATTTATATAGACGCGAGTAGAGTAAAAGCTCTCTATGCCCGCCGCTGCTTTAAAATAAAAAATTATCTGGCTGAGTGAATATTTGGTCCATGATTTATTTTATAGACCTATGGTCGCAGTCCTAAGGTTCAATCAGTTGTATGACGGGAGGCTTGAATCTCTTACATATTACGCCGATTGTGACTGGATTACCCTTTTTGCTGGTACGGATTCCTTGGAATAGCTCCAAGGTTTCAATTTGAGCTATCTATGCTTTTAAGTTTATCACAGTCAGGTAGCAGGAAATGGATGCTTCCGTCATTAACTGCCAAATTCATTAGATTTTTTTTTCATAGTGTTCAGTAGTCTTCTCCGGACCCTGCTTTAATAGTCTCTCGCAGGGCGTGGGGGCCTGCGTTAGTTGTGGGCGGCGGAGCGGCGACTATGTTAGGTGGTGTGATCACCCGGGAGCGATGGGTTGATTTTTCTGGGCGGCGCTGAAGGCAGTCTGGAGATGGCTGAACGACGTTGGCGTGTGCGTTGGCTGTACGGAACTGGCGGACGTTTTGCACCAAGGACGCTACGGATGGAGCACGGGGACGATGGCGGCTGGAACGCGGTGGCACTGATAGGGCACTATTACTCGCGCGACCGTTTCAACGCGAGTTGTATAAAGTTGGGGTTGGCTCAACGAAATAAAACACCGAACAAATTTCGATTTAACAAAGCAGGTTTATTGGATTTGTATTTAATTCACGTTAATCAATTTTGCTTCGAACTACAAATTTGCGGGCGGACCGAATATGCCGAGGGTAAGTATAACAGTAAAACTACAAAATTCTTAAGAAAAAACAATTTTCTGGTCCGTCCACGAGATAGATATATATGTATGTTTATATTGTTTTGACAGCTGGTGATAGTTCAAGTGAGCGAGTAGCGCACGCGTTGCCAACTACCCGGTCGGCTGAGGGTGGTGTTCACGGTGCGAGTTAATTATAATGAGTTCAAAAGTTACAACTCACAGAAATATTTCAAGTCTAGATAATTCAATAAATACAAATGGTTAATGCGGTGTACGTGCGCTAGTCACTCACTTGAACAGTCTCTTTCGGGAAACGAGGAATCAATCGGTATTTTACCTTTTTATTCTAAGGAAAATTTCTAATGAAAATATATTTTAATTTAAAATTTAAAATTTAGGCAGTGAAACCCTGATACGTCTCATAGACATATGGATATTAAAGTGATCCAGACAAAATTTTTATATTTTTTTTCCTCGGAACCATGCTCAAAAGTTTCGTTTAGACGCCAAAATAAGGGACAAGGGATGACGGAAATTCATTCCAAAATAAATCATCTTATCACCCTGTCGGAAAAATCAACCAACACCAAAATAAGTGTAAGAAAATATGAGGCCTTAATATTAATATTAAGAATGTCCGCACCGCACTTTTCGATTTCCCATAAGAATAACACAGGAAAAATAGCTTTTTTTTAATTCTGATTTTTATATTTAACGAATGATACGTTGTACTCTAAAGGAGTAATTTTTTAGAGAATTGAACGCTCTACGAAAAAGGTCGAAGGTCATTTTTCGATAAGTCAACTCAGTCAAAAGTTATTCGAGGTCAAAGTCGAATTCACCATTCTTTCGAAGTTCGTTAAATATAAAAATCACAAGTAAAAAAAAAAATAAAATTTCCTGTGTTATTGTTATGGGGCTCA
>NW_023459352.1:16294-62527 GCF_013731165.1 Rhagoletis pomonella | reverse complement strand
CTACTCTTCCACGCAAAAATCTGAAATGTGCTAGTCTTCCACGCAAAAATCTGAAATGTACTAGTCTTCCACGCAAATAACGAAATGTGCTACTCTTCCACGCAAAAATCTGAAATGTGCTACTTTTCGACGCGAATAATGAAATGTGCTAGTCTTCCACGCTAATAGTGAAATGTGCTAGTCTTCCACGCGAATAGTGAAATGTGCTACTCTTCGTAGGGACCGACGATATATACTTTTTTGGCATTAGAACAAATTGTTGGGGTTTCTTGTTCAAAAATGTCCAGTGCATTCTTGGGCCACCGAGCTGAGCACTTTTCTACAAACCAATTGAACACCTGTTACTGATAGATCTACATAGGTAACCTAGTCTCCAATAAAGCCTTGAAACCCCTGCTGGAGCTAGTGGCGTAAGGTGTGTTTAACAAAATGCAAGCCCAAAAAATTATTTCACACACTGATAAAATATGTAAATCAAGCAAAAATAAAAAAAAATATAAACATTTTCTGGTGCTGTTGTCCAGCTATTCGCTTTTTTTTGTTGCCATGCGGCCAAGTAATCAGCGCTGCGCTCAAAAAGCCTGAGAAACAAATGAGAAGTGGAAGTGAATGAATGAGCTCAGCCGAACTGTAGTTGAACGGTGTACATATATTGAATTTTATTTATTTTCTAACTGTTCGACAATTGGCTGGTCTCACTAAATTTCCCAACAACACGAGTAGCGCGCGAAAAGTCAAAAGTCAAATTTCTAAGCGCTAGAAAACACTTACACACACACACACACACGTATACACACACACTAACACCTTAGCATACAAAAAGGAAAAAGTACGAGGTGATTGTGTAGCCTGTAGCCTGCGGTATGACTGAATGTTGCTGCAACATTTTGCTTTGTGCAACACGCATGCATCTGCAGTGCCTGTCCTAGGAAAATATCCGGAATATTTGCGCTGCAACTTAGAAAAGTACTTTGGCACATTCATAAGCATACATATGTACATACAATAACCAAGTAAGCTAAAAAATAAAACAAAAACAAAAGCAATACCAATTACAAATGCAATAAAGCGCATAGAAACTTTTTGCCGTAAAATTGCCAAGCGAATAAGCAACGAAAGCAACAACAACATCAGCAGCCAATAAGTGCAGCAACAATTTCAGGCACCTATGCAGAAAAGGTTCAAGCGAAAAAATGCACTGCAGCAGCATTCAGCGATCGAATGAATTGCATACCAAAGCGGCAACCAAGCGAATAACCGAATGTCTGTCCAACCCACCACATTTTTGGACAATGCTGGCCACTTAACTAGCTGGCTGGCTGGCTAGCTGGCTGCTTGGCTGGCGCTCGCCACACATTCGCCAATAAAATAACCACAATTACTAGAAACAACAAAGCCAAAAGCTTCCAAGTCTATGGCAGCTAACAGCGTGTTACAACAACAAAAACAATCACCATTAGACGCCATTAAGTTATTTGGCATGCAGCTGCTGTACGAGTACTCGTAGCTGCTAGATTGCTGCAATTGTTGTTGTTGTTGTTGTCCATAGCTAAAGCCAAACGCATACATTTTGTTATTGCCATTTGGGCCACACTTGCCCTCACGATGTAAACAACAAAACCATATGAATATAGTATGTTCATTAGGGTGGTCCTTAAATTCAGAAAGTAAATTTTTACATCAGATTTCCTAATCCTCAACCCCTACGTCGATGCTACTCTTGTCGAAGTTGTCACATATAAATTTTGGTAACGATTGGAGGCGGTTAAGGCGTGTTGCACAATTTATATGTGACATCCTTGACTTTGGTAGTATCGATTTTGGATATTAGATGAAAAAAATAAGTTTTAATTTTTTGATTCTCTATAGAGGAATCCGTACTTTGCCCCCTGTGCGCTACGTCTTAACCGTCTCCAATCCGGACCAAGATTTAACTGAAACTGAAAAAATCGTTCATTTGATTTTTTAAGGACCACCCCAATGTATATATATGTAAGTTTGTGTTTGTAAATGCAGTAACACAGTCAATTGGCAAGTGGTACAGTGTAACGTAAACATAAAAGTTGTAGACAAAAATAATAATCGTTGAATATGGGGAGGCTGGTCTACCGGCGACGATATGGTGTTACCATCTACGCTGATGACTCGATGATGCGGAACGGAAGAAGTGCTGCTCTTTACAAGTATTAGGGGTGGCCCTAGTGACGTTAAAAATTGTTCGGAAATGTGTTTTATTTGTGTTCTCCGCCCGACTCGGAAATGCAAATCACTGTGGCAAATAAAATTTTACACCCACCGAGGAAAATTTACGTATATACCAAAGCCGTAATAAATGCCAAATGAAACAAATGGGACGAGACTGTAAATGCTCCAGATCTTATGAAGGAAGAAGTATGAAAAGGATCTACCCGAAATCATCAGAGGACAATGTGCTAAGTATTGCAACAATGCTTCAACGACGTCGTATAAAAAATTAATCTCTGTAAACGTGTCTGGTTGAAGTAGAGTAGGAATCGATTCACTATTTCCTATGTCGATGTCCAACTGTGAGATTTAAGAAACCTACTTCCTCTTATTTTAATATGCAGCTCCTGATTGTCAGTTTAGACTGAGGCTGAAAAACTTGACTTCTCCCTCATTTGCAAAGTTACGGCCGTACTCAAACCCTGTATAAATAGGTCATTCTGAGTATGGTGCGGTATGGCATCCACTCGCGAGATTCTTTTTGCTTTCGTTGTCCACCCATTGGTACTGAGTTGAAGTATCTTTTCAGCGTAAAGCTCGTACAGTTCGTCTCTCTATCTTCTTCGTTTTTGTGGCCCATTCGAACAGGTCTTACCGAGGTCAAGCTAAGCTCAAGGTTGTGCTGAGCGTCGCTACATAGCCGTATTAGTTTTACGGGCATCCCAAATTTAGAAATTACGTCTTACGGATGAGTGCTCCCGCGGGTGAGTCGGATTAAGGGAACAAGAGAAGTGGTGTCGGGCGGGAAACCTTCACATGCAGGACATACGTTGGCTACGTCGAAGTCGAGTTTGGCTAGGTAGGAATTTAGCCTGCTACAGGTATATACAGCGTCAGGTCCAATGGTTGTTTACCATAGTGCGTGATCTCACCTTAAGTTCATAGAAATTATAGCAGATGCTGCTTGTTGAGCAGTGTTACTATTTTAGTTTTTCTCCGGATATATTTACCTTTTCTATTTTAGTTTAGCCGGAAAAATCTGTTTAACTTCTAGCTAGTTTCTTAGCTTTTTCTTAAAATTATTTAGCTTTTTACTTTAGCTAGGAAAAGTACCGTGCGTTGTACTCACCGATTAAAAGTACAAAGTAAGTTGTTTCTCAAAAGAAGGCATCATTTTTACCTTAAACATTGACACTCTTATGAAGTTATAATAACGACCAAAAATATATGATTTGTTAATTTAGCTATTTTTCTTAGCCGTCACTAAAATTTTGATTTAGATTTTTTAGCTTTATTTTTTGCCCATTTAGCTTGTTTCTCTGGAAGAATTCTGACAACACTATTGCTGAGCATGAAATTTTATTTTATTTTTTTTTACTGGGAGCATCTGGGCCTTAAGATTTTCCTGAAGGGTAGCCAAATGCATGCCAAATCGTTTTTTAATGCTCTTGGTTCTTATAATTCTGCAATTGTTGCTTTTGTTGTAGACCATTGGAAATAAATAAATATATGTACATACAAACACACACACATTTGGGCACATTTATTGCGTTACGGCATTTTGATGGCTTAACATTGTTCTCCACATACATACTTATATTTACAATCATTGCCAAATGCAATTCTTTTGTTGTAGCCAGCACCAGCACCGTCAACAGCAGCAGCAACAATTGGCAGTTGAAATTATAGCTTAGTATTTAGTTATGCTCTTCTATTTGGGCCAGCACAGTTCGATTTTTATTTTACTTTTATTTATTTATTTTTTTAGCTCTACCTGTGCTGCCTCAACGCTCGATTGGTTAGAATGCTAAAAGCAGGGCATTTTTTCTATACCACTCTGTGCAAATTCCTTTTTTGAGTAGCGTTTTTATTTTATTTATTTATTTTTGTTATTTTTGCACAAATATTTTGCTTTTGACGCTCGGTACTATGCTTCGTTCGATCTTAATTATGGTTGTTGCTACTAAGGCAGCCAGCCAGCCATGTTGCGGCCGCGCGCTGCTGGTGCAGCATACATACTTTGACTATTATGTTGCATTAATTTAACGATCAGTATGCTGTTGTTGTTTTGTTGCAAATGTGTTATTTTTTTTGTTGCGCTCCTTCTACTGCTGCTATTAGTGTCGCTTCGTACGCTTGTTACGTGAGAAAATTTTTAAAGCAAACATTTTAGTTGCGGTGTTTTTTTGTTTTACAAATATTTGCCTTTTTTACAATTTACTTTCCAGACATACATACATACATACACACAGACTCGTACATATTGGCCACTAACTTAGCCAATTCACTGGTGTGTGCCATTGCTGCTGGTTGTTCTTGCATTGGCTGGCCTTGTTGTTCTCACTGTTACGCTTAAATTGCCACAATTGCTGGGTTTTTACTTCGCTATGCCTTTCGTATTACTCTTTTACGAGTACGAGTATTTTTTTTTTAATTTTTTTTTATTAGCTATTAGCCATTTATTGATTTAAATTTGTTTGCACAGCTTAACCAAACGATTCCAACCAACTGAATGAAGTTGGCCCAAACTTGGGCTTGTCCGTCGTCTGCGGTATTTAGGTGGTTGTGTCTACATACATACATACATTTGTATGTACCGCCATAGTATATACGCATGTGTTTGTTTTGTTTTAACGAATATAAAAAATGCGCCAAAGCGTTAGATTTCCCAAGTATTGAGCACAAGTGTCATTTAACACGAATTGCGCGTAAATATTTTTGCATTACAATTAAGTGCCTACATACATAGATATGAACGTAGATTATTTACATATTTATTTATGTATGGATAAGTCTTTATTCATTGCCAAATAACAAGTTAAGATTTTGTAAGACTTTTTAACCCTAGGATATATGCATTGCTTTAAGAAAAGCGAATTAATACTTAGGATTGGTTCCATGGTAGTGAGATAGAATGTGAGTTAACTCTCGATTGTGAAGACGGCCATTAGGCTCTATACAAAATGCTATAAAGGCGTAAATTCATTTTGTATTTTTTAAGAATTTTATATTTTTATATAGCTGATCGAAATTCAGTTTAGTTTCTCTGTAAATATGTATATTAGACCTGACCATCTTACAAGCAAACAAAAAAAAAAGCTCGCCATGTACCCCTGAGTCTAAAGTATTTTTGCAAGAAAATTACGAAAATATTTGCTATGACCAAACCTGGGGGTCGCCTTTATATAATTTTTGCCAAATCTTCAGCATTTCCAGTGGAATCTTAAAGTATGATTTCCGCCTTGGCCAATTTGTCTGCTCTCTTGTTGTCTTCTACATTCCTACGGCTGGGAACCCAGACAAGAGCGGTAGACATTGACTGACATGCTGAGCGTAGCTCCATCTTGCATTCTTTGACTAGCTCAGACTTGGTATCAGGAGACGATATACATAGCTAGCAGCGCCGCCTGGCGGTCTGAGTAAATCACTTCTTTTACTTTTATAGTTGCACTATTATTTAGTAACCTACAGGACTCACATGTGCCCAGGACTTCGGCCTGAAATATGCTGGCATGGTTCGCCAGCTGCAGGGATCGATTGGCACTAAGCTCCTCGGTATATACTCCTGCTCCCACACCGCAGTCTATCTTGGATCCATCAGTATATGTAGATATAGATAGCTTCCTTAGCATCTGCTTGGCCTCTTCTCCTTTTCCTTTTGAATGGAAACCGTCACAGTACATTCAATCCAAAATCTTGGCTCGATACCATGTCGTCGGGGGTTTAAGTATTTTCTATCGGACCAATGCTTAATATGCCCAAAGTTCTTCGTTTCCCGCAGCCCGGTCTCCCCTGAGTCTTAATGCTGAGTACATTAAAAAACCTCCTTAGGAGTGACTGCCACCTCCTTAATAGCAGCCTATTCCGCCTGAAATAAACTGCAGCTGTCCGATAGCCTGCACTTATTAGTAGAAAGCTCTTAAGAGACAACCCCTCCACCAATCCCGCCATCCAGTTTTTTATCAACATATTCAGAATTCATTATATAGGAGCTTTTGAGTCGACACTTCGTTGTCTAGGGGATCTCCTTAACATCCGAAAGTTTTCAAGGTTAAAATTTCTTCATTATATCTATCTATGGTGCATTTTTGGATGGAAAATTTCGCAACTGCGACGTTGTTTAGCGGACTCAGCAAATATTTTGTAATTTTGAATTTCTACTTTTATGAAGGTTCGTTATATCGAAATTTATTACGTTGACACAGTTTGTTCTGCGCTATTCTATGGCTTTTTATCTATAACTCGGACCTTATGTAGATCCTTAGGCGAGGTAAAACGTTGGTGATCATTAATCAAAGCTCTATTAGGACCATGGCAAAGCAGGCACAGAAGGTGTGACTTCAGGAATTTATGGAAATCAATAATAAAAGGAAACCCATTGCAAAACAGATTACGCAGGCCATGCACGTAGAAGTTTAACGGATGTGCGCAATAAAGTACTTATTAAACGTTAAAATCAAGCGATATCTGTCTATGTATAAGTACATACATACATACATACGTACAAACCTACACAATTATGCACATACATACATATATAAAGCCTATTTATTCAAATAGGATGATTAGAGTAGGTTACTAAAAGGACAGAGGGGCTTTAATCGTAATTCTGTGCAATTTGCATTGTTTTTAAATTTATTACGAAGAGAGTATGCGCAGTCTAGTAAATATTTATTTTAATGTCATTCAATTTAATTTGAATCAATTGATATTCACCGCAACCGGACGTACGAGCTCGCGGTGAGACAAGATGAGTTAATTGACTTTGAATGAAAATTTAGAATACTCGCAGAAGTGGAAGTGCATAGCAGCGGAAATGGGCAGAAAACGGATGTGCCGTAATACATATTGGCTGCATAGGCACTGGACATAATGTCGGTTTAAAAATGCATGTTAGATCGTAAGTATGCACATACATACGTACAAGTATTTTAGTAAAACAACTTAAGTGTCTTTACAAGGTTTGACTTTGAATTAAAAAATAATATGTTTCACCTGAAAAATTTTTTATTTTCCTTAAGCTTCTACTAAAGGGCATGTTAAACTACACCTATAACTGGTTAATCGTTAAAATATTGTTTGTTAAAACAATGAAATATTGCTTTAAGGGGAAAACGGCCTATCTTGTGATAAGTTGTTTTAATGAAGTGCCGCAGCTTTGTTTATGAATATCTATATTTAGAAGTATGCGCGTAAAAATTGAATCAAGTGTGGATTTGTGCTTGTTTTTTACGTACAAATGCATACCACTTTATGAGTTGAATTTTTAAAACTAAATCAAAATTCAATATCATAAAAATTTAGTGGAAGCAAGTGTGTAGAATGTAAAGTGTACAAAAATGTCATACAAAAATAGCCTCAATATTTTTTAATGTACTAACAAATCAAACAAGGGCGTATAAAAATATCAGACATTTAAGAGCAACATTTTGCATTTAAAATTGTGGCAAACAAGTATACCGAATTTTGCTGATTTAACAACCCATTAGGAAAGAGTTGCTGGTTTATATCATCGTTGAAAATCGAAATCAAATAAGCGTACCTAAAATTGTACTTAAGCCATTCATAATGTACCTAAAATCAGTGACCAATAATGCGTTCCGGTTTTGGTTTAGTTCTGCACGAGAACAAAATGAGGACAAAAGGGTTCGGTAGCGTTCTCAAAATGAACAAAATGAGAACAAAACTCTGAAAAACGTTCTCAAAGGCGAAAGTATCGGAAACGTTTTCAAGGAGGATCAAATAAGAACAAAAGTCTTGGGAACAACTCGGGAACAAATGTTTTAAGAACTTAACGTTAAGAATGCGTCTGCATGTTGGAAGAAAAATCGTTTCAGTGAGAACCATGATTGTTAATTCTAAGCCGGAGGAAGGCTGGATTATTTAATTTTCTGTAGAATGAAAGTTCGTGTCTTAAGTCTTTTGTTTACTTAATTTGCATAGTTACTTTTCAGTTATTTTTTTGATTAATTTTGTTATTCAAACATTTTAACTAATGAAACGGTCTTTTGTTCCCGTTTTGTCCTTTGCCAGCACGTTCCGGAGACTTTTGTTTCCATCTATATATATAAAATAAAATTATAGTTTAAAATACTAAAACCTCCATATTATAATTGCCATTCGTATTTTCATCAGGTATGTAACTTGAGAATAGAAATCGCTGCATCTTTTAGGCGCATCAATATTACATAATTACAACCCGAGCTAATAAAAGGAAGGTAATAAAAAGGAGCTTACTTTGTGCAACTTCTTGGGGGTATTGGGCCAAAGAAGCTGTTGATTTGATTGTCAGCAAGCTTTCTGAACGCGATATTCTGTCGGTTCCTCGTGGTGGACGCACTTTTAATCACAGGGTTACTTGGTTCAATTGCCGTTGCATGCACGGATCTGGAAAATTTATGACTCCAGCTCTTCTTGTTTGAGGGACTTTTACAGTCATTTTGTTAAACAATCAAGTGGACTCTCGAACTCCCTACAATAGACCAAGACAGAAGCTTTTGTAGATAAATCTGTAGCCGTGGTACTGGCATACTCTCTCAGATAAATACACACAGAATTCCAATTACACTTTCTGAAATAAATAAGCAGAGGAACGACGGTTTGAGATCCGAACCTTTTAGATAGCTCGTGAGCTTTGGCCTGACTATAGAAGAAAAAAACAGTGGATGTGGTACATTGATACAGCGTTGCCGTTTTCAATTCGTTTAATTACCCAGAAATAAATCAAAATTACCCACAAATCCCCACAAAAAATTTCTAATTCCACGCAAATTACCCACAAGCAAAATTAATTTTTTTAAGTTTAGTTTCCTTCCCAAAGCTTTGTATTATTCTTCAAAATATATAACTAGGGGACGCACAAGACATGTTAACCGTCCTAAAATCTTAAGCTTAACAGTTTTTTATGAAAAATAATGATTAAAATAGTTTTAGAAGATTTTTAACTACACCGAAAATTTTTAAACTAATAAAAATATTTAATATAGTTAATTCTATTGTTACTTCTTTTTTACGTACACGTTGATGGATAACAATAAGCGAACTAAAAACCTATGCACATATGTACATTAGGGGGTCTTTAAAAAATATCAACATCATTTGGAACCCCTTTATTTCGTTCTACGTGTAAAATAGACATACACCAAAAAGGAAAAAATTTCTATATAATTTATTATCCGATCAGTTCGTAATTTATTTAATTTTATGCTACCAAGCTAGTATGGTTGCTTAGCGAAACGTTGGGCCAGAAAGTGGAATAATGTAGTTTTATTCGCACAAGAAAAAAAAAAACATAGATCAGACTAGACTGGTAACATAAAATTTAGTAAAAATTTTAAATCAATATTTTTGAAAAATTTAGATTTGCAAAAAAATCTCGAAAATTCAACAAAGTTTCGACTTCGACCGGCTATATTTCAGCGGGTATACGAATTTACCTACATTTGTGTCACCCTTAACAATTAAAATTCCAATCACCTAGATTTGGTAACAATATATGTATGTACATATTCGCATGTACGTATGTATGTATGTATATATGTACATGTGTGTTATCTTTTTCAGTGCGCGCATGCGTATCGAATTTTAATTGTGTCGAGCTACAATAGTTTCATATGCATGAAATGAACTCATAGTATGCACGGAGTAAACAACATTGCCTAATGTATTCTCGCACAAAAACAAAGCGTATGTGAGCCGCACAATATTCTAATAATTAATATATATATATTTACAAGTCTTTATTACTTACAATGCCACATACATAGAAACTTCAGTACCTATCCGCGAGTTTAATGTCAGCTACATATTTACATATGTACATATGTATGTGTGTAGTATTTGGTGACTATTTTTCTAATGCGGTTGGTTGGTTGTACTTTTAATTTATTTTCGAAGTACTGAAATATTTCGTGGTTATCGATGTCAACGTGCTAAATTGCTAGACAAGTTTTATGGAATTATCAATTAATTAATATTCACCTTGAGCCAGCCATTCCTGAATTCACGATAATACGTGACTATTCGACAAATTCGTGTTGGTTTTCAGGCCATTTTAATGAAGTTTTTTTGTTTATTTATTTGAAGTTGAAAGGCTTTAGAGATAACAAATAGTTCAGTCAGCAAGATTTAGAGATTAAGCTTTAAAATAGAAGATCGATTGATAGAGATCTTTGGAGCAGTTTTTATTTCGATTTTTTTTTGTCTAGAATCGATACAGAATTTGATTTACGAATTGGAAATTCAAAGTGTCTTGCTTATGGAACTGATTAACAAATAATTTAATTGATGTATAAGAAATTTCATATAAACAAAACTGTTTTTAAGATATGTTAGAAAATGATGAGATATTAGATCTGTCGTCCCTTATTTTTAACCGACTTCACAAAAAGGAGAAAGGTTATCAATTCGTCGGAATATTTTTTTTTTTATGTGTGCATAACTTTGGACAACGTCAACCGATTTCTATAATTCTTTTTTTAAAGGAAAGGTATTACCTCATAGGTGGTCCAATATTAATTTGGTTTGCTTAAAAATTACTTGTTAAATATTTCTGTTGCTTGAAAAAATACTTTGCCTTTGTGAGAGCTGTGAAATTATTTAAGAAATTTTAGTAGAAGAAAATTTCTTTTCCATTTCAGTTTTCAAATGAAAACACACTTTTTTGTGAAAAAGTTTTCACAATGAAATTTTTAACATGACTAGTTTTGTAGCTGTGAAAAAGATAATTTGGACGCTTTGCTGAAAAACATAATAAAAGGAGGAAATCATTATCTTTTACTCACAGTTATTTACCAAATAATTTAATGCTCGATGTTTATGGAAAATTGTTTAATGATCGAGAATTGCTTAAAGTCGTAAAACGAAGTGATAAAGAGAAAAGATAAAATATTCACAGAAATTGAATTTTTCATTTTTACTTCACCATTTCATAGAACAAGAATTGGCCCACCGTACACTACGCTTTAATGATAAGAGTCTTGCCTCCTTATTGGTAGATATGTAACCTTTGGAAAATTTGTGTGCCCAAATTCTACTATAAAAATGAAATTAATTTTATTTCCTCTATGTGTCTAGTCAAGCTTTTGAATGCGCTTTAAATTATCTTACACATTTTATTTACATTCTAATTGCACAAATCCGTCTGCAAAACAACCAGAATAGATAATTTTAATTAACATCATTGAAGAGATACTGAGGATTATCACAGGCATCCTTATATGACACTGCACTAACAAGCCATACATATGTATAACCTAGAAATTTGGTCCAATGATCTTCGTTGCTTCTGTGATTCAGCTGAAAAGATGCATAGAAATAATAAAAACGTCTGCAAACAAATTAAAATTATTGCATAAACAAAATTATGCATTAACACGAAAATATACATATGTACGAGTATGTAACAGGCGAATGTTACATACATACATACTTAACAAACAATGCAACACTGTGGTGTGTTGCATGCGCATGCGCACACGCGCTAACTGCAGCTTGGCATTGTCAAACAAATGGTACCAAAGTACCAAAGCGATAATACACACCTACGCAAATATTTAAACACCATCTTACCCAATTGCTTATAATAAGTAATGCAAACGTACAAATAAGTACGTATTGTGGCCAAAAATTGCAACAGTCAACGTTGAAGGACAACCGAATGCTCTGCCCTACTTACTCGTAAATACTTCGCTACCGAATGGTACGTGCGCCCATTATGTCAAAATAATAATTGCCAGTAATAAGTAAATATTTGTATACAGATTTTCTACGCCTTTACTTTTGCGCGTTTAAATATAATTTTTAAATTATTGCGCTTACGTCAAAAGCTGCTCGCACAATAAATCGTTGGAGTTGCTTGCATTGTTACGAGTATAACTTAAATGTCACATGCATATTGCGAAAAAAAAGCGATTCAACTAGCGATGGCGGCAAATATCAAAAGTGTCACAATTATTTTGCATACAAAATGGTATTGTCATCTGCATGGGAGTTGCCACCTGCCAAGCAAAGCAGTTTACATGATTAATGATGTAACTACTATTGTCGTGAGTAAAAAAAAAAAAGTGACCAAATAAATTAAAATTGTAAATACTGAACTGTCCGTAATTGTTGATTGTGCTAAATTTGTGGCTATCTTTGGGTTGGTAAAATTTAAGATTACCCACACTTTTCCAGGCTGAGGTCTAGCAACCTTTAAGGTTCAAAGGCCAGGTTCTTTGGTTATCCTTTCGCTAGATGGAAGTTAATGTTCTAATAAAAAGAGTTGACATCAAGTACCTCGCGGGGTATTCAACCGTTCATAAAAATTCTGAATAAAAAGTTTAAAATTTTTGTGTGTAATTTTAAAATTGGTTGAATTTTTGTAAATTTCGGACGAAGTCTGCAATGTGGATTTATGTGGTGCTGGTTATGTAATATGCTAGATTTCTATAAAAAATAAAAAAAAATATAAACAATAAATAAACAAAAGAAAAATAGCCGAAACTGGCCAAAATGGCACTTAACTTAATAAGCTGACCGCAAGGGTGCATATGTATGTGTTAGTACATCTCATTTGGAAGAGGAGGTTGATAATTCGTTTCGATTCCAGCTAACTGTCTCAAATCTGTTGAATTTGCTTTTTATCCCCCTTTTGCAGGGGTTGCAAACCACATACTGATTTGCGGTTTATTTTTAATTCTTTCTTTGCTATTTTATTTAATTTGCTTTCAGCATAATTTACTCCCATATATGTAAATACATATGTTAAGTCAGAGGCTGCAAAATTTATTATTTACGAATTCTCGAATTGTAAATTAAGTAAATATTTGATCTTCAATTCGCTTTGTTCAAAGAAGTTTTTTTTTGTCGGCAATCGCTTTTAGCACATGAATGCGAAAAAGAACATTTGAATATTTGTTAATTTCTTGAGCAGTCAAACGAACAAAAACAACGAAAAATTAAGTAATCATTTGTTCACGTCATTTCGTTGTAGGGATTTTTTTTTGGCTTTGCTCAAAATTGGCGACGGTAAGTCCCGGCAAAAGAACTATGCTAATATTAGCTGAACGATTTATTCAAATAAGATTTATGTAAATTCAAAAATCACCTTTTTTATAAATAAATGATGAAAAATTTGTAAAGTGTGATTTTTGTGTATCGAGGTAGGTAGGTAGGTAGGTGTATTGCTGTCACTGCCGTAAACTTAAATTAACTTTTACAATCAATGCACAATAAATTCGCTTGGCAAGCATTCTCATCGTCCACCCATTCCACATGCACTTGGCAACTCGGCCAAAACATTCTGCCAAACAGCTAATACCTAATCGTAATTACCGCTATGCACGTAATACAAATTTAACAACTCTAAGCTCTAAGCTGAGACATGCAATGCAAAAATTCACTCATGTTGTCCGCAAGTTTTTTTGATTTGTTGGCGATTTTCATGCAATTACAGCTTCAAAATAATGAATGCTGTTGATAGTTTTGCTTTATATAATAGCGTTTTTTTTTGTGGCGCATTATTTTTCGTTATTACTAGTTCTTTTAGTATTTCGTGTTGTTGTTTTTTTTAAATTTAAGTAACAATTTTTTACAATTGCTATTATTCGCTTATGACTTCCTGTGTTGCTGTTGCTGTTGCTGTTACTGTCATGGCATGCAACTCCATTGATAATTGCATGGAAAATTCTAAATTTGCTCGTAAATGTTCATAACTCAATGGCACTCGTTGTACGAGTATACTTTATTAAATTTTTGTTTAGCTATTGTTCCCTATTTCATGCTCATATCGTAATACTATTTTTCATTTGGTTTATTTTTTTAGGTTTGACATTTTAATGAGTGTGTTTTTGGTTTTTCCTGCTACAGAAATATTTTTATTGTACTATTTATTTATTTTAGTTCAGTCCTATTGATATACTAATTCAGAAGAGAAGGTAAAGCGAATTGCAATTTTTAGTTCCTCCAAGGTAGTCGGCTTGGCCACGACTTATCTGCAAACAATTTGGACACATAGATCGAGGCTTTATAATATTTTGCATTTTTTAACTAAAAATTCTGGCTAAGATAGTAAAAAGTCTTTCGTAAGAAAAAAGAAAGACAAGTGGTAAGATAGTTCGAAAGACTTTTGTTATTCTAGCACGAAAGTTGAAGAAAAAAAAGCTCTCTCCTTTACCACTCGTGGTGAAAAGCTATTTTGAGAGGAAGCATTTATATATATACACATCATTTAGCTGGTGTCACTCCAACAGTCGCAATGGGCAAGTCACAGGCGTGCCAATTGAGAGTTCCGGGTTCGAGTTCTGGCGCAGGGGATTTTGTTCTTCTACTTTTAGTCTACATTTTTTCTTTGATAATTTACTTTTTCCGAATTTTTATTTTTTAAAGAGGATATATTTTTATATTTTTAAATTTTATTTAATTCTTAGAAACTCATTTAATATAATTTTTTCTTTTTTAATTTAATTTCTTATTTATTTAATTATCTTTAATGGTTTGTTTTTTATTAGAGTATATTAGTCGCGAGTGTCCAGCCTTCAGCAGGCAAAGACTCGCGTTACTCGGCAAGGCACACCCGCAGACTCTTCAAGCAGTAATCGACAAAGGACCAAAGTATCAATTAAAATTCGGAACGACATTGCTTCATAGGTCGTAAACGTATCTGGCAACGCATAATCTAACCTAACCTAAATTTTTGCGACAAAATATTGCGGGTTGGAAATAATTCTCTTTTCTACACGCTTGGGCTCGTAAAAATTACAATGGTGCGAAAAGATCCCGAAAAGGGGCCCGAAAATGTCCAGAACTATAGCAACGAGCAGTGTTGCTCTAAATAGTTTAGAACTAGCATGAAGCCGAAAAAGTCCCGAACTAGTCTCGAAGTGGTGCCGAATTAATCCCGAAAAAGTCCCTAAATGGGTCCGAAACGATCCAGATTTGTTTTCTTTAGCACTTCTTCTTAGTTCGTCTTGTTTTGCACAAATGTCGCCCATCTCGGGAGTACACGAAAAAAACCAAAGGCAAAATAATTTCAGTGCTTTTTACTGC
Organism: Rhagoletis pomonella; assembly: GCF_013731165.1. NCBI lineage: Eukaryota > Metazoa > Arthropoda > Insecta > Diptera > Tephritidae > Rhagoletis > Rhagoletis pomonella. The sequence goes on along the minus strand of NW_023459352.1, from coordinate 47,314 downwards.
ATATGGCGGACTTTAAAACCTTTCGTCGTTTCGAATGTAGGTAATTCCGTGCTTTTTGACACAATGAAAGCTTCTGCAGCGATCACGTTAACATGACACCTGGGTCTACATAACCGAAACAATCCTGGGTTAAAGCAGTCTCCGAAAACTTGTTGTGCAGGGACTTCGAGATTTTAAGAGTTAAGTGAAGCTGCACGTTTCCATAAAAAATTAGCTCTGGAAATTCAATAAATTTCGGAACACTAGCGGAAAGTTTATAGACCTATCAAGTTACTTCTGGAACCAACTAGAAGCAATATATTTCGATCAAGCGGCTAACAGAGTTATTCCAGTCTGGTCGTCCTTACTCTGGAAATCCACCGATAAGTAAAGGTAATTACTTTTTGAAATTGACCAACTTGGATTAAGACAACCGTTGTACCCCGTTTAGGTTGGGAGGTAGTCCCTTTTGAGTCTCATTAGACTCGGTGGCCATTTAGATACCACATAGGACTTTTAGTTATACCCATGCCCCTAACAAAATATTGTTACTCAGCAAAAAGGTGGATAAGCTTCTAATATCCATAACTTTCAGTTCATTCGGATTATGCCAAAAGCTTTTGCCGAGCAATGGCAGAGCAGATGTTTAATAGTTTTCTCCTTATCTGCGTCCATGCAATGCTGCTGTAGTTGTTCCAGGGTGCGCCCAGTTTAGTTGTGCGCAGTCCAAACAGACAATATTCGGTGCAAATTTCTGTCACTATACTGTTATCTTGCCATCTCAGGTTAAGAAGACACTTTATGTATTGGGAATTTATGAGTGGCCACAGTGTGCCAGCAATATGGCAAGTTGGTCCCACTTGTTATCTTTAATTTGAAATTTCTCTACGAACTTTTCATTTAGTATCAGATTCGCGATTTCCTTTGATGTCGCAATGGATATGGTGGAAAGGTTGTCTTGTGACAGAGTCGGAGATGACAGCCTGCCTACTTCGCGAGTTTATGAGTGGGCATCGTCAGCAACTTGCTTAAGGGCATGAATTGGTTGGTGCGCCTGGGGTCGACTCGGTCAGAGTGATTACAATGCCCTGGTTTGGCCACAAGCTCAGTCTCACCAGCAGGATTGTTTCCATTGTTTGGCAATACTGGCCGGTTTTGAGGTCTCATTATACAATATAAGATACAGAAAGGAAGACCAGATCGTTGGGAGAATGAAATACATATTATGTGTTATCTTGAAATTGAAAATTGTCCGCGATATAACTGTAAGCAGTAACTTTGTTGCGTGAGGCAGCCTAATGTAAAACTTTTAAATAACAGCCCAAAACCATGAATGTAGTATTACAATTCATTTACTAACCAGTTTGACAGGTACTCATAAAAATATGCAAATTAGATGCGCATAAAATTTCACTGCGATGCGTACTTACATATGTACATACATACATACATACCATAGTATGTACTTAATTTCGTACATAAATTTCCACCATATCAATTCATGAATTAAATGAAAAAAGTAACGCCATACTTAAAAACAAGTAAAAGCGAAAACTCTCACTTGGCAAATGACAATTTAAATTAAACAAAAAAATTTACGAAAAAAAAATTGTATACTTTTATTGCGCTACGTTTTTGGAGCATTATTGTTCAAATTCAGCGGATATGCTGCTGACCAAATAAATGAATGACTGATTGCAGACTGAGTGCGACGCGTCACTCAGCTGTGCAGTGCCGTTCATGCGACGTTTGTGACGCTTGGGACGTGCCAAGTGAAATTCCTGACAAACTGGTAACCCGCTCAGCGGATATTCTTGCAAAGTTGAAAACAAAAGCAGTTAAAAAAAATATATATAGACATTAAAATGCCGGTAAAAATGCAGTTGTTTGTATTTATAAAAGCTTTGCCTTTAATAAAATTTATTAACTTACAAAGTTGCTAGCATCTTTTATTCGGCAATGACGGTGCGTTAAATAAAAAGCAACTGGCTATATATGTACATACATATGTACTTACATACATATCGTCGGTGATACTGCAAAACGGTCTATGTCTATTAGTACCCTTGACACTTAGATGGTCTCTTACTTGCACCGGAATTCATCTGCAAATTGTTACACCCTAATAAGCGAATGACAAAAGTGTCTATCTTTGGCTGATCAAGATGAACGAATGCCAGAAGCGATCAGATACAGATAACAGACCAATTAAGCACCAGAGGTAATAAGTGACATAGAACATTTTGCAGTATATAACTGACGATATGTACTTGGAGTGCAATGGAAGTGGCACAAAAGTGAAATGAAGTAAAATGAAGAGTGAACGTTTTTTTTTTTGTTATTTTAAATGACACCAATTCTTCTTTTCTTAATTATGTTTCTTTGAAGAAGGACGAGCTAAATTTAAAAGATAGTGCCGAGCACTATTATAAGGTCACCCACTATTGATATACATATATGTTTTGACTATTTATTTACTTTCTTTTAACTACTTTTGATTAGCCCAAGGCCTTGGTAGGCAGTGCTTTAATCATGTAAGTGTAGAAATTATTTATAATTATTTACAGGCATGTTCTGAAATTCGAATCTTTGAAATCGACTCGATTTGCCAAATATTTTTTAATTATATCTGATGAAAAGAGTGAATATTCTAATTGAAAACTATAAAGGAGGCAACAACGATATGAAGTAAATCATTTTAATGCGAGACTTAAAAATTTTTGGATTGAAAACCATTGAAAAAATGATCGAAATCGAGTCGATTTCAAATTTTCGAATTTCAGAACATGCCTGATAGTTCTATAAAAAACTCGCATTAATCCAGGTTTCAAACTTTCAACGACATAAAAAAATTAAACAAAGTTTCATAAAAATTTCATATATTTTATTCCGAATTAAAAAAAAAAAAAAATTGTATGCAATTTTATTGCTAAAGTGCAAGTTTGAAGTAACTACAAACTACCGTTGACTTTTGAAATTTGTTTTTGAAGGAGTTGGGGATTCTCCTCCGCATAAAATATACTTAAAATGTAAGAAACTGCGCAACCGTAAACAAAAAAAAAAATGCCAAAAATGAAGGATAGTTTGCAGCCACTAGCATTTTGGTGACGCTTTCATGATTTTGTAAATTTTTGGACAAAGATTGAAATTTAGATTTATGTGGTTTTGTAAAAAAATTATAAAAATTAATTTGAAAAAAAAAACAATAAAAGTTTATTTGAAAAAACAGTCGAAACTTAAAAATATAGCGTGACCTTATGTTATGTCAAAGACATCATTATCGCCACAAATATTTACAAATGTTGCCGCCGATAAATTTATCGATATAAACTATTTTGCTATCAAAATATTGATGAAAATCGGTAAATTTACCAATATCTTTATCGATATATTTATAAAAAATATTTATCGATATATATTCATGAAAATAGTTGTCAATCTGTTAAACGATATAATTTTCAATACCAATATCGATAAATTAGTGGATGCATTATACGCATTTCAATATCGATATATTTCACTATCGACAAAAATTCATATCAACTCAGCTCTAAGCCATTGAGAAGATTCTGTGCTGCTAAATTATGCTTAGGATTCAAGCAGAGCCTAGTAAAAACGTCCCGTACGGGGTTCAAAGCGCCTGCCTTCAGGGCAGCCTCATTACAAGCCCCTCTCCTTCAGTTGTTTATCTGTCCGTTAACCCAATCAAAAGTAGTGTTGTGCTCTTCACTAGCATAAGAAAATCGGACTGACTTAATCCGCCTACCATAAAAGGAGTCACTATTCAGATTGTTTTCGAAGTACTTAGATGAAATCCTGGATGGTAAACTTGTATGGAAGTCTCACGTTGAATAGGAGACCTCCAAAGCTTTAACAGCTCGTTGGCAATGTAAACGTGTATTCCGTAAGAGATAGGGTCTGTTATCAAAGCGTATCCTCGGGATCTATGTCTTTATGGTAAGACCCATTATCAGCTATTTATCTGTGGTTTGGTGGAGCAGATTTTCGATCAATCCAATATCTCGGACTGCTCTTGATGTACTGCTAAACTTACTGCAACGGGGAGATCCTTGAAGCCACTTATAGCTTTTAAGGAAATGGGTGTTCGCATGATCAATGTGAAGTGAGGGTTAAATTTCTGCAGACAAAGATACTTATAGTGAGATAATATTGTTTTTTCAAGGCCACCGTATGGTACGCCACCATTACCTTTGCTGCGAGGATACTAATAGTGTTGAGTGTTACCTGGGACTGAGTGCAGCCAATACTGAGCCCGGTTTTACTCATTATAGAATCTTTACTGTTTTTTTTTCATACCTGGCACAGGGTCAGGATTTGGTGTATATGTATGTATGTACATATGAATGTCAAAGGTGGCGGGGACAATTTTCCCTTTTTTCTTGGGAAATATGACACGGTATTCCAAGCCGAGGTGGCGAGAAAGGAATTTACGTGTATCTCGCGATTCAAGGCATTGGCCAGTACTAGGGTGTTCGAGTGTTTGACTTTTTTCCAAATCCGGGTATCGAATTATTCAAAAACGGCAAATTGAAAAAAAAAACTGGTTTCAAATTTTTTAAATCAGAAAAACGGGCAATTGTTCTCAATTTTTCGTGCTTGAATAACACTTTTAATCAGACGGAAATTAAAGCCAAAAATGGAATAAAACTGAGTAAGAATTCGACAAATCGATCATTGAAATTTATTCGCCAAGTAAAATGTGTTGGGCGTCGTGTTCGTGAGCAAGGAGAGAGATTAGCAAAACATAACTCTGCACAATTTTTATGACCAGTTTTCGCAGTAAAATTTTTGAAACAAATTTTAAATTTAATTAAAAGCATGCCTTAAAAAAATTGTGAACTTACAGCGAAAGGCCGGTAGAAACCAGTTTTCTAAAAACCGAGTCAATCACCGAACTGTGTGGGGCATTGGCGCGCTGCAGGTGGGCAAAACTAGCTGCATAGGTATACGCCTTTAGTGAGCAGATGGGACTGCAGAATCTGTGTGGCTGCGGACTGGTCTCTTCTCCCAGCGCAAAACAACTGACTGTGACGGCGATGCATTGCAACCCCATTTACCCTTCGTGCCTTGAAAAGGATGAGGCGGCTGACAAGTTTTTTTGTCGCTTACCTTTTGCCTTGCAAGCGTTTGGTATGCGATTTTTGGCAGCGATATTTTTCGGGAACGAACATCTCAACTCTTTCACCTTGCCAAAATTGAAAATACTCGTACTTTCTATGAAAAAACGTTTAGCCATTTTGCTGTTGCATAATTACTCTTTTTGTTTTCAACTTTTGTTTTTACAACGTCACGTACTTACTAAGCAATTATTTTTAGCTATGCATCATCACAAGTTGTGTAAATGGCTTGAGATTTTAGTTATTTGCAATTGTATAACACCATTTTTTATTGCTAAGTTGGTACTTCACTTTTTTCCCTACTTTCTACACTTATCTTTACGTCAATCAGCTGTCCAATCGGTAATTAGTAACCTCCCACGATTGAGTTTTTAAACACGCCATTAAATACATATTTTATAATTTTCCGCCAGCTGCATAATAAATAAATAAATAAAATAAATATAAATACTTGGAGCTATCGTAATACAATCGACGCTCATCGTAAATTTATTAGGCAATACCGGAGATTTAGATTTTTTTTCTCAACTAGCAATTATTAACATTAACATTTAAATAATTACACATTTTTAGTTGTTGTTGTTAATTTCAGTTTATTTGCGCGTATAAAATATTCATTTGGTTAGCGATAATATTTTCGTATTTAATGTCTTATTTTTTATTATGAACGCGCTTTCGTTGTTGCAGCGCTGGGTACTTAATCGTAACATGTACTTACATCTGTACATACATACATATGTATGAACATAATAATGCGTGTACTACTTGTACGCAAATAACCTTAAACTTCAACTCTGTTCATTAAGCTTTTTAAATTTTTGTACTTTTCCCCAGTTCCTAGGAAGTGCGCACTTTTTGCCCTGCCTGCACTTTGTTCGAGCCTAGAAAAATATACGAAAATGTTAAGACGCTAATTAATATTTTTATTAAAGCTTTATTCTTTTTTTTTAATTGTTTGTTCAGTTTCTGTTAAATTAATGAGCTAAATTTTATACTTGAAAATGGTTTATTTAAATGTAGCATAAATTTCTTTATTCAGTGACACCTTTGCAAGTGTGCCTACCTGGCTTCGTCTGCCATATGTACAATTTCCTACAACGCCACAGTACCTTAATACAAATACAAATACAAGTTTGTTTGGTAGCGAAATATTCAGCTTAGTCTGAAAGCGCGATTACATTACATTCCCCAACTAGTTGTTTCGAATAAATCATAAATGAAGCAATGAATCAGAGCTTTGAGCTCCGCTTAGCTATAAAATGTTCAGCTGGGCATTAAAAGGGTAGTAAGATAACAAATGACAACGACATACACTTAGAAGTAATGTTGATATTTTAAGTACAATTGTACTTTTTTCATTACTATTAGTTTTAAAAAGTACAAAAGTACAATTTACCGATTTTAAGTACAATTTCAAAACATCAAAAATACTTTTTGTACCAAACACTCAAATCTCTGCTAGCACTTTGATTCTTAATCCGTTTACATTTAAGTAAAGGGACATAATTATATTTCATATCTGGTTCAAAATGAAATGGCGAATTGTAATTTTGAATGTAAACAAGAGGGGCGTTATGGTAATATTCATTTATTTATTTTGAAAAAATTTAGTCATCTCATTTTATGTGATTTATTTTCATTAACGGATCTATCTACTGTATTAATTTTTATTATTGTCTTCTTCTTTGAATGTACTACCCTATTTATTTTTTTTTTTTTTTTTATGTATAGCTCATTGTCTGCCAAAAACTATAAACATAAATTAAAATTTCAAAGTTTTATCAAAATTTCCCACATTTTATTCAGAATTTGGGAAAATATTTTTGTAGAACATTAATTCTAGTATAATAATGTGCAAGTTTGAAGTATCTAAAAATAGCGTTTATTTTTGTATATATTTGTTCTTCTATATAACGAATTTTTTAATATTAAACAAAATATGGGAAATGCCATCAATTAAGAAAATCACATTTTCTAAATCATCTACTTATTTAGTCGTAACTATTTTTGGCAAAAACATTTGAAAATACACCATTCTGCACTGGAGGGAGGTTCTACATATAATATGTATCGCAGAATATCCAGCGTGAACCCGAATGCTACTGGAATAATGTAAATTCACTATAAAGTACTAATAAACTAAGCATTATTCTTGTTGAACAAGTTTTTGTTAAAGAATTTCTAAATTAAGTTTTATTATTAAATTATATTAATGATATTTTTTTTTTTTAATCTGTTCAACTCTGCCCAAACCTGCTCTGAACACATTCAAAGTAATTAAATACATATGTATAGTAAGGATGAAATGCAAATGGACTTATAATTTATTGTCAAATCTTAATACAATAAAAAAAATTTTTTTTTTCTGAAATATTAGATAGCAACAGGCAAAAAAGATCACAACAGAGGTGTACATATTTAGATAAATATTCATTGACTGTGAAGGCGAACGCACTGGTGCTTCTGCCCAAAAAACAGTCGAGTAAGAATGATTAATTACCAACAGAAAATAATTAGAAATAATGTGAACAAAAAAAGTCCAATAAAAAGTGTGACTATTAGCAATGTGCAGAAAAAAAACAAAAACAAAAAAAAAAGTCGTAATAAATAAATAGAAATAGAAATAAAAGCTTATAAAAAAGCAAACAATTATTGGCATTTAGAATTGCTTTGTCACAACGAAGCCCATTTTTAGGCTATTATACGAGTATGTATACGTACATATGTACATTAAGATGGTCCAAAAATACATGCGGGGGAAAAGCTTAAAATTTTAAGCTCTCATTATCTAGGATTTTTCTAAATGGAAAAAATACCAATAAAATTTCTATTTATTTTATATAAGCAAAACACACATTTTCGTGGAAATGGTATAGAATTCTTGAAAATCAATATTTTTCGGGAGACTTCCAATAATAATACCCAATCGCTTCTTTTACCATTTTTTAATACTGACGATTTTTTTTGGAAAACTCCATGGGCTTTGAAGGAGTTTTAAATATTATGTTTTTTAAAAGCAAAAAATACGGGTAATTTTTTATTACATTTAGAACAATCCTGAAACTTTTTTTTTTTTTACCACCCTAATGTACATATATATGTATGTAGTCTGTACTATAGATTTATGAATCTTTATTTGCATTTAGAAGAAAAAACTTTGTCGACATTGCCCGCAAGCGTGGACTCATTGGAGCCCAACGAACACCAGTCAAGCATTACCAAAGGCGACATTCAGCGGCAACAACAACAACAACAACAACAACAACAACAACGACAATAACAATCACTATAACCTGACCAATAGTCGCCGGCATATCAGATTAAGTTTGACTGCTAATGCGCAGCGCCGATGAGCTGTGACAATCAGTGAAAAGGAATAGAAATTCAATATAGTACATACATATGTATGTGTGTATATAGTCAGTGGCGGATTTACCGTAAAGACAACATAGGCAGGTGCCTAGGGCGTCGAAATTTGAGTTGCAACTTTTTTTTCAAGTTAACTAATTTAGTATTTTTGAGATTACAACTTATCAAGTGAAAAAAGTGTGTTGATGATGGCTTTCTTTAAAAGTTTAAAAAACTTTACTTAAGGCAAATACCACTTTTTCATCTTAAATTGTAATAAAAGTATAGTAAATAATATAAATTTTAATCATACTATTTACTGCTAATTGTTCCAAAACTGGTACTTTTACCTCAAAATATTTTTATTATCGGAAAAAGGGCGGCAAATTCTGTATTGCCTAGGGGTGACAAATATTCAAATCCGCCACTGTATATAGTGACCACTAAAGGGTATAAAAAAAAATCAAGTAACGTTGTATGCTATTTGTGAAAGAAAAATACATATTCATATTCATTACTTTTTTTCGGCCGATATTTATTACAAAGTTGTTGGTGGCATCAATTGTAAGGTTCGCATGCACTCTTGGAATGATTTTATTTTATGTAAATTTTTAAATACAAACATATTTAAATATTCTATGATGCTATAGGCAAATTTATCAGATTCACGTATCAAGTCATTATGTAATAGTGTATGTCTGTATGTTTATAGGTGTGCAGCATTCTAACTTGTAGTAGTGAAAGACAAAAGTCATGTGTTTAAGAAAGCAAAAAGTGGGAAGATCAATGAGTTGCAGGCGCGACGATGAGTTTTAAAAGCTACGTGATTAGCATAAATTGAATCGATTTGGTGTTGATTGTTGTGGAATGTGCATGGAACTAAAGGAACAAAGGCAAGGCATTTGAGTAGATATTGGGAATTAAATAAATAACGCCACGTTTAAAATAATGGTGGTGACCCATCATTGAATCTTCCGAAGCCTCATTGAAAATGACAAATTTATACCAAATAAGCACAGATATATACATGTGTACATTAGGGTGCATCATTTTCCATTAAAAAAAAAAATCGGTAAAGTTTTTCCACCGATCCGGGCAAACCGATACAGTGCTACTTAGACCTTTGGCTCCGTCCAAATTGGGAAGGACCGCTCCGAATACCTGGAGAGAAACCTAAGCTTTAGACATGGCGATTCACTTTCGTGCGACGTTTTCCATCTGATGTTTGAAAGCGTAATAGGGCGCCCGTAAGGACATTGGAAGACCTGTCTGCAAGAGACAATTGGCAAAGTTGCTCTCGGCTTAAAACGACAGACGGTTATAAGACGAAATAAGAAGAAGATGAGCCAAATCGGACCATAAATACTAGTTTTTTCAAATATCTGGTTTCCGGCACCAGCAATCGCGTACAAAAAACTGTAGCTTATATCCAGATGACCGAAGGAAATATATATGTAGTACATAAAAGAAAATTTAACAAAGTCGATTGAGTAGATAAGGATTGTATATGTATTGTAAGAGTCGTCATATGTACATACATCAGACCCGCTACTCATAACAAAAGATTCAAGCATGACTGTAAGCAGGAAATCAAAATGAAAATTTTGTCAGACAACAATTGCGCAAATGAATTCACGATTCAAAAAAAAAATTACACACTAATAATGACACTTTGGAACATCAAAAATTAAAGTAATTTTAACTGTATCAAATGCCGCACTATCTTTGTTGCATAAGCTTTTATGCTTGGCTAGCCTACAGTCACTGCACTTTTCCGCAATTAAATTTTTTTTTTCTAACACCGAACGGCACATGCATTTTCGCTTTTCGATTAACTCGAGAGGCGCAAATTATTATCTACATAAAAATTTAATGCAACTCAAGAGGGGCGTTGCATTTTGTCGACAATTTGTGGCTCTACAAGTGTTTCCGAGCATTTCCTCAATTTGCGACGTAAACTTTTTTTTGCGCCATTATGGTTTAATATTTTGTGATTTGGTTATGAAACTTGTTTAATGAAAGTGTCAAATTGTTTTTGCCTAAATAAAAGCGGCAGTGAAAGTAAATAATCTGGCCACTTGTGTGGTCTGTTTCCGCCTTTCTTTCTTTTAATCGCCAAAAAAAAATGTACACAGTTTGTTTTTTTGCATTAAAGTGGGTGGGTCAAACTTCTTAGAATAAATTTGTGAGTGTTGGGTTCTAAGTGAAGAAGTGAATTTTAAAGTGCTCGGCGTGTAAAAGGGTAATGACTTGAAAATACGTACCTACATATACATATATAGGGTGATTGAAGGGTGATGCAGATCTTTGACAGTAATTTTTTGTGATATGTTAATATAAGTTTTTATTTTATTTTATTTTTTTCAGATAATTGGTACTCCAGGCTTTGCCAAGCTTAGGCATGCAGCTCAATTGAAAAACGTGTAAAAGTGATCCAAATGTTTTATGAAAAAATTATCATTCTGGAAGAAGTACATTCCGCGCATTGCGTGATTTTTCGGTCCACATAATCGGCCATCTGAGGCAACAACCAGCCGCTTGGTGCATAAATTCGAAGAAACTGTATCGGTACAAAACGTGACAAGACCCACGTGTCTTCGTACAGGTCCTTATTGCTATTTTGGCGCCGTATATTTAACAATTGCATCCTCGACTTGGACAATATATTCCACTTGACAAAGGCTCTATTGCGAACACAGTTCCCATGACGCATTACTTATTTCACGAAACAACGGAGTCAAATGGCCGCCGAAATCTTGCAATTCGACACCATTGGACTTCTCTCACGGGGCTACGTGAAAAAACATGGTCTTTGCTAATAAGCCCAAGGCGATTACTGAGCGGAAGAATGAAATCATATGCTGCCCGAAATATGCCAAAAAGTCATGGAAATTTTGAAAATGCGCATCCTGTGTTGCCAGAGGAGTAGTCGTGGTGTGTATTTAACGGATATTGTATTTCATACATACAAAATGCTATTTTGACAAATTTTTTTTTTTGGGTTTTATTTATATCAGAACAGCTGCGTTCTTATTAAATCACCCTGTAGATATATTCGTATGTTCTATTTTCGATTCAAGCGCACTCGGCTCCACCGCACACTCCACGGAAATTTCCACAGATTTGCTCTATCAACAAACAACATTAATTATGCATGTAAATTTAAATTTCTATAGATTTATGGTAATCATAATTTTTGTTTGGTTTTTGTTTCGCTTTTTCTTTGTTTGTTTGGTAAGCCTACAAACTCGCCGGAAATTAAGTACGAATGCGAAAAAAATTGTTATTGAGCAGGTACGTAATTGCTGATAAATTTTACGTGACTATTGAGGGTCACTTTTTGCTTGATGTAATCCTAAATCTGAGCCTAGACGGGCAAACTACTTGATCCAACTGTGAAGTCATTCAATTGACGCTGGTTTCAATCGACCCAATCACTTTTTTTTTAGTGAAATCCAAATCTGAGCTTAGCTTACGACTCGAAAGGTCTATCGTGAATCGTCTCTAGTGTTAAAAAAAATGGTTGGAAATACACGTAAGGCCTTTCTTTCCTTAACAAACGGAAAAACCCACAAACGTAAAAACCAAGCTAATAGTTAAAGACGGTAGTCCAATCACTGGGATCAAGTGAGAAATCATATCACCTATGAGCATTTAGTTAACGTTCTGTGCGATAGAAGGCAAGAAGACTAAGTCCATGGAATGGACCAAGTGAGTTTTCATTTTTTATTGGTCTTAAGTAGTACGGCGCAAAATATATAGAGAAGGACGTTACAAACAAACGTGAAGCGAGCTGTCAACTCAAAGACTATTCATAGCATTGAGGTACCTGGCTTCTTTGGCATAGATTTGAACGACCTAAAATTCATGAATTTGAAGGAGCGATGATGTGTCCTCTATGTCAATGACATGACTGACGCAATGCTTAATCAAAATTGGCCAAGATGATCCAGGACACTAGCCCACTGATTGATTGATTGGGTCTAGCCTAAATGAGGTTCCTAGACAACCAATCATGCTTTATCAAATAATTGACCGTTTAGGGCCTCCTTAACCGAATCTGCCTTATAAACATAAAAATGTTAGAGTTAGCAGCTAATAAAAACGAATAATGTAAACTAGTAATTGTATTTAAGTACTACATATTGCATAAAGTGTTTTATGATTTAACTTACTCATTATTTAGAAATAAATACATCAAGAGCTGACCTATAAAGAGATAAAAGAAGAAATTATTTGTTATCAACTATAAAATTAATTGTGGTAGTAAAAGATATGTAAGTAAGTAGAAGTAATAGACTCGACTCGGATAATTAGAAGTTGGTGTTGGTGGTGTTTTCCAGTTTTTTTTTGCGAAAATGCAATTGCGCACAGAGTAACGTAGTCCTCATAATATTAACATCTAAATTTTGTATTTTTCTATATATGAAAATTTTAATTTTTTAAAAAATTGCAAAAATTCAACAAAATGTGACACAAAATCTGATAAATTTTACAACACATTTTTTGCAGTTATTCATATGAATTCATAAACTCGCTTATAGCTGCTCAAAGTAAAAATTTTGCCGAGATTTTGTCATTTAAAAAATATTTTTTTTTTTTAATCTTCATGGATGTCTTTTTCTTATACATAGAACAACAAAGGGGTGTCCATGATATTGATATTTTAAGGACCACCCTAATACAGAGAGGATATTTTTCCCCTTTGGTTTGTTTAGTATTTATACGTATGCCCGTCTGCGTCTAGTGCCTACTGGTAGTGACTCCTGAAGGCATTTTCGGATATCGAGTAGCTTCTAGAGCTACTAAACCTTATTCGTATCTCTTGCCAGACGGCCAGTAGTGGGAAAAAGAGAAAAACTTCAACCTCATCAACTCTAAAATTTGCTATCCTCAAAAAAATCCACAAGAGTTACAACTACCGTCACAACAAGAGCTACGTCAATGTCGAGAACTCTTACGGCGCAAAAAGCTCACAAGAATGGCACGGAGCAGGTGTAAACGAACAAAGGAAATATTTATACCAAAGAATTCTCCGAGTGTATTTAGAGGTCTCGGAAATAGTGTAATGGCATGCAGCTCGATTTAAAGCGCAGAGTTTACCCGCCCCATGCCATCGAAATGGAACTTTACGGGTTACATACCTCTACTCCGACACCATTATCGGTCGAGTAGTCAGATGTGGCTATATTTCCGGTGTTTTGGTTGTGAATTTTCCCAGGAGGCCCTATTCTATAAGCATGTTTTTCTAGCTGCCAGCGACAGTTGATAGTCCCTACAATCCTAAGTACATCTAGCATTGACCTACATACACAGCAGATCTGCTATTCTTTTTCTATTATAGTCAGGCCAAAGCTCATGTGCTTTATTTCAAGTTTGGATCTGTAAACACCTTCTCCTTGCTAGTTTCACTGTGTATTTGTCTGAGGGGTATCCCAGTCAGTGTAGCTACATATGACTTCCTTATCATCAGCTCGGCCCCATCTCTATTCCCTTCTGAATGGAAACCGCACAAGTACATTCAAGCCAAAACCCTGGATTGATGCGATGTAGTGCGTGGTTTTATTTTCTATCAGACCAAGACTTAAGATTGAGCTTTGGCTAAAGGTCTCCATTTTCCACAGCCCCGACTCCCAGAGACTTAATGCTGAGTATATCGCGATTTCGTTTAGGTTAAGATCAAACGGAATCATATTGATGACGACATTCAGTGCTTCTGAGGGGCAGGATCCCAATGATTCAGTAACTCCCGAACATGTCGATCTTTGTATTATACGGTCTATGTACTTAAAGCTGGTCACAGTACTTGGACGCCGTAGGTAAGGATCGGTCTTATGATAGCGGTGTACATCCACATCACAAGTCTCGGTTTTAAAATTCCAGTTTCTACTGAATATCCTTTAACAAATGAAGTAAGTGATGCTTGTAAGCCCTCTCTTAACATTTTTCAACGTTAAGTTTCCAGTACCATTTAGTCTCTAGGATGATCCTCAGTTATTTTACATTGGATAATAGGACATGGTCTTTCCGCCTATGGATGGTCTAAATTTGGGTACCTTATTTCTATTTGAAAACAGTAATAGCTCGGTTTTACATGAGTTAACGTTAAGGCCACTATATTTAGTCCACGTGTGTGGTTTACCCAGTTCCTTCTCTAGGATTTCATTTACAGTAGAAAGAAAAGGGAGAGTACACCACGTACATCTGCTCACATATCTGGTTACTAGCTTATCCAACTACTACTACACCGCCGCCCACACCAACGTCATGCAAAGCTGACTCCGTCGATTTTCCTTTAGTGTAATCATGTCGATGCCGATCTCAGGAAGGTAATACGCACACTAGTTGAATTTAGGAATTTATCGCTGATTACCAGCAACAATAAATTAATCACGCAAAAAAAAAAGTTTAAACTTACATAGAAGTAACGAAATTTCTCGAGTCAAAGTGAGAGTCTTTCACTTTCAGCGGTTGCAACAAAAATAATAATAGTGAAAACTAATTGCTGGATATCTATGAGACTTGACTGATAGCAATCAAAAAAAACAAGACGCAAGCCAAGGCGGTAAAAGACATACGGCGTTTTCTTTTCTACAAAAAATGTGGCCTTTTCATTGCTCTCTCCTTAGTATTTGTGCGTTTGAGGGAATGGAAAATGCAATTATTTTTTTTCGGTAGAAAAGAAAACGCCAATAGTTGCTGTAGAATTTATTTAGAAATGAACTCATAAGACTTGCTGTGTCAACAGATCAACAAACGAGCGCATTGTCAGTGGCTAAGTATTTATTTAAGCTGAAAAATGAAAACAAAATTAATTTCTATTTCTTACTTTGCAGTTAACTTTAAGAAACAAAATACAAACAAAAACGGTGCGCGTCAAAGTGAAAAAATATAAAGAAAAAACAAGATATGTAATGTAAGCCGTTGTGCAGCAAAGGAGAATTAAGTTCAAAGCTTTAGCAGAAGAGCAAACAAGTTAATGAGTAGTAGCTCCAAAACCGGGTGAACTTTTTTGTATGTAAGTAAACAGTAACAGTAATGCGTGAGAAAGTCTTTTAGAGAAGCACATACGTAAGTGAAAAGTTTGGAGATTATACATACATTTAGCTTTTTTTTATAGATCAAATAACCCTGCAAACCATTTTTTCAGAGTATTCTGCATTGTCAAGAAATTTTAAAGAATTCGTTAAGATTTAATTCGATTTTTTGCCGAATTTTCTAAAATGAAATAAATTACGCACACTTCCATTCTTTTACGAAATTTCGGAAGAAAATCTGTGAAGCAATGAAAATAATGGTGCTATGTGAAGAATATCTTTCAGAATTTTTACAGAATTTTCTTTATTTTTCGTACAGAAATTTCTTTACGAGTTCGTGTCAACCACTTCATATAATTTTCTTTGAAAATTCGTAAAAAATCGTTACAGAAATGAGATACTCCTAACGATTTCCTTAAGATTTCGGGAACTTTGGTTTGCAGGGAAGAAATTAGTGTAAAACAAATATAAAAGTTATGAAAAAAGGTAAACAAAGTGCAATAAAAAATAAAAGAACAAAAGAAATTAAAGCAAAAGAAAAATATTGTAGATACTTCAACTAAGCTCCTAAAAAGCAGACACGCTAATAATTATGAAACAAGCATAATAATGATAACAATCTTGAAGAACGGAAAGAGTGCGAAGAAGCTGAAGTGAAACCACAAATACCCCAACCACAGTGCAACCTGAAGCCAAAGTCAAAGAATAATGCAACAGATTTGAAGGTATGTATGTATGTATGTATGTATAATCGTATCTACATATGTATGTTGGTCTAGAACTTGCGCACAAACAAAGCTGGAATGTGAGGTGAGCCATGAAAAATAGGATAAAAATACTTAATATGCCAACAACAATAATAAAAAATCAACAAAAAAATATAAACAATAAGAACAACAAAGCAAGCTTAAAGGCGAAGCCATAGAAAGAGTAATTCAAAAGAATAGGGGCAATTGCCAAGCAGTCAAAAGGCCCGAACAAACGAACGCATCAACGATGAGTAGACACACTTGTGAATGTCTCGATCTGCGCGCCACTTGAGCAGGTGATGGCGCTCAATGACTACACTACCTACATATTAGGGATGTTTCGAATAACATAAAAAATAAAATTTTTAGGAATAACATTAAAAAATTTATAATCAGCAATGAGCAATTGCTCACTCAAATATTTGAGGGCCAGATCTGTCAATTTGTCGTATTTTAGTTTAGTTCTCCACCAATCGAGAAGACTTTCACCGAGATGAGCTCGTTCTTTCGTTAAGATAGGCCTTCAATTGAGCTTTAATTTCAAATTTTTAATGTCTCCAGATTCTACATCCGAGCCTTCACTTTCGCTGTAGAAATCTAAAATTATTTCTAGGTTGCTTATAAGACTTTTAGCAGTACTTGTTGAAGGCCCATCAATGTTGCTTGATATACTACTTAACCGTTTAGCGCCTGGAGCTAAAATCCGGTTATTGTCCGCACCCTGGTTAGGCAGACTTAGAGCCATTTCAACAACAGTAGAGTGGACTCTCTGCCCATGTACACATTCGCGGCACATTCGTATCATTTGATTCGAATGCGAATGTCGAATGCGAATGTGTAAAATGATGCGAATCATTCGCATAACGAATGCAAATATTCGCAACATCCCTGCTACATATGTATATATGTACATACAATAGTTGCAGATACGATGAGCTATGCGGCGGTGCAACCCTGCCGGAAATATGTGAACTACGAGCATTTGCCCGCGGCCCTGCCCTCGTGATATACGGTTATCGTTATGCCATCAAACGTTGCTGATCATTTTGATGCTGCTATCTTATTCAAGCCAGTGTCAATATTTGCCTTTCCTCTCTTATAAAATGCATTCGAAAAAATTTTTTGTAAATATGTAGGATTCCTCGACCAAATCAATTAACTAAGTTAAATTTGATTTTAAATGAGGCGGCAAGCAATCTTCTTCGAAAATATTTTGGAGAAAAAAATGTCTTTAACTTTTTTCATTTGACTGTCGCATGTTACATTTAATCTCTCGTTTAATTGAACTGGAACTTTTAAACCGCAGTTCACTGCGAAAATGTTTCATTTTTCAATAAAGCTCTATCTTCAAATATATTTTAGAAAGACACCCATATTGAAATATTTCATTTAACTTATAAATTTAACTGATTTCAAATTTCTAAAACGTTGCAGATATATTCAAATATACTTTAAAAACAAAGCTTACTACATTTGCCACCTATAAAAATATTTTACTTCATTTGTTAATTAAATTCACTTTGAATTTTTAAACAGAAGGCAACGCTTTTCCACAATATTTTTGAAATAAAGCTTTCTAAAAACGCCTATGTATGATTCCCATATTAAAATATTTCGTATCATTTACTATGTAATTGAATTTGTTTTGAATTGGTATACAGGTGGCGACCCTCTTCAAAAATATTTTCGAATAAATATCTTTTTAAACCTCTCTCGTTTGACATCGCTATTAAAATATTTAATTTAACTTGTTAGTTTGTTTTATTCTGAATTATGATGCATTTCATTAAAATATAAGTCCATACATCGTTTTATGCAACAAGGAATTCACTTCTCAACAGCCACGCAGTTTGCTGCGATAATACTATAGCCAATGTCCCATAGAAATTTGACTAGATAATCCTTAGAGGCGACCGAAAGGGAAGTGAGCAGGACGCTGATTGCCTCCTTTTTATTTGAGTATATTTTAACTTCCCTTAGCGCTAAAGCGTTTATCAGGAGCCAAGGCTGGCAGCCGCATTACCTGCGATACAAACGCTATGCTAAGCCAGGCTTTGCGTCGTCCTAAGTGCACATGCTTGAGCTTTCTGTGTAGCGTAGTCTTCTTCAATTTGGTATGCGGACAAATCGTTGTTGTGCATTGTGCCATCTTCAGAGTCATTTTTTGTTCGTAGGTTTGGCATACTGATACTGCCCCCTTGCCGATGAGGCATTTTCGGAGCTAGTTTCAGAAATGAGTAGTAATTGGTAAATATCCAAACCTGTTTTCAGCGCAAGCATATTATTCGTGAAAGATCTAAGGGCGCAGCATAAATATTATTTCCATGCATGGGCGACATCGTGTATACGAACACGAGGCGCTATTCCGAGGATACTGCGACAACATTAACGGTGTCAAGGACTGTAGACAACCGCAAGTCTCTTGTATAAATAATGAACGCGTACGTAACAAGACTATCTTGACTTAATGCCACCTACTTTTTTCCTACAGGGTAGCTTCCAGCACATATTCACTTAGGCACACCCCTCAAGAAAAATATAGAAAGTTTCCATTTGGAAGTAACGTAGAAATATTCCTCTTCATTGCTTATGGAAATAAAGCAGAAGTTTTGAATGAATATTGTTTCCTTTTCGCTTCTTAAGAAAGGAAGTTTACCGAAGAACTTTTTGGAAAAAGTTAGCACGAAAGTTTCTCACTTATGACATGGTACGTTAAACTTGAAATCAACAGTCCAATAAAAGTGAATGTTTCCATATTTCCTTGAAGGAATGTTTCCCTTTCCTAGTTGGATAAGAGCGTGCGCACACACTCACATACATTTACAAATGTACTGGCATATTTCAGATTTAATGCACAAGCTTATCTTTTTTATCCTCCATAGCATCTCAAGGAATCTAAAGTAGCGAAGAAGTGCACCTAGCATGTAGTAAATAAATTTCGGTTTGTTGCTTTTTTAGTGTGAAATCTTTTTTATATAAAATTTAATTTTTTAATGTTATTTCTTTTTCACTACAACCATTTTATTTTTCACTTTTTTATGTCATGGTAGTAATTTTTTCTTTGCGTTCTCATTTTTTGTTGCTTGGCCTTTTCAATTGCCTTGCATTTTTGTAGGTAGGTACGTACATTCATAGTGGAAGAAGCATCTTTCCGTTGGCCACTTTATTCTTGCTTTTTGCACAGCACGCCGGCTTCCTTTGTTGTCTGACAATGAGTCTGTCGAAGTGGGAAAAAAGCGTTGCTGTTAATTGCCATAAACAGGTTAGTAAGCAAGACATACTTGTTTTCGCCATGTTTACAAGCGATACCAATTGCAATATACACATATACAAGTACATACATACAGACACACGTGTGTACATATTTACTCTTATGTTTACTTTGTAGTTTTAATTCTTTATTATTTGTTTTTAAGTTTCTTAATTTTCTCGCATGCTATTATTTTAATAGGCACAAACAAGAAGTAAAAGTGGTTGGCCATGTGGAGAATTTTGCCAAGTTAAAAAAAAAAAAATAAACGAATTTGAATTCGGCACAGATCTTTTGAACAAAGTAGTGAGAGTATATGTAGTTCATTTTTTAACAAAACTCTTGGAAATGCCTTTAATACGGGATGTATATACATTAGGGTGGTCCTTAAATGTAGTGAGCAAATTTTTACATCGGATTTCCTAAGCCTCAACCCTTACGTCAATGCTACTATAGTCGAAGATATCACATATAAATTTTGGTCCCGATTGAAGTCGGTTAAGACGCGTCGCACAGGGGTCAAAATTCAGATTACCCTATGACGACGTTTTAGCCGACTTTAATCGGAACTAAAATTTTTATGTGATATCCTCGACTTTAGTATTTAGTATCGATTTTGGGCATTAAATGAAAAAAATATATTTATAATTTTTGAGTCCTTAGAGGCATCTGAACTATGACCCTGTGCGACATGCCATAATCGACTCCAATTGGGACGAAAATTTATATGTGATATCTTCGACTATGGTAGTATCGATTTTGGGTATTAGATGAAAGAAAAAATTAATTTTAATATTTTGAGTATCCATAGAGGAATCTGAACTATGCCCCCTGTGCGACACGCCCCAAACCGTCTCCGATTGGGATGCAAATTTATATGTGATATCTATGACAGTGGTGTTACCGATTGAAGGGGGAGACTGAACAAAATCGGTCATTCGATTTTTAAGGACGACCCTAATATACATACATAGTATTCTACCTAGTGATCAGACAAAGATAAACACCCAAACGGTCGAAAACGAATGCAGTTGCCACTGATGCATTGCTAAAGTGCTAACTTAAAATATAGGAAAAAAATAATTAGGGAGTTACCACCCGTTTGAAAATTGCAGTTTAACTGAATTGATAAGATAAGGTAAACATTGTAATATGGCTGTCAAAAAAAAAGAGGTTAAAGAAGGCTAACAGTCGAAATTTTTTTTGTGGAAGGCTGCCACTTGACGAAAATTTTAATTTGTTTTAATTTGATAAGATAAATTAAATATTGCAATATGGGTATTAAACTAAAGAGGTTTAGGAAAGTTTACTGCTAAGTATATTTTTGAGGAGGATTGCCACCTGTTTGAAAAATTTTATTTAATTACTAAATTGCTAAAATAAATGGAATATTACAATACGGGTACCAAACTAAGGATTTAGGAAAGTTTACTGCCGAAAATATTTTTGTAGCGGGTTGCCACCTATTTGAAAAATTTTATTCAGTTAAATTTATAACATAAGGTAAATGATGAAATAAAAAACCTTTGAAAAAAGTGCAAGATTTGTAGAGTATAAATTAAATTTCCAGGATTAAGTACCTTCGAAAATATATTAACTAACACCCTCATTAATAAAAAATAAAGTATATTTTATAAATCAAAGACTTGTTTGAAAATCGCACTTCATAAAGCTCCTCAAATCTATTTCAATTTTACAACGCTT
Source organism: Rhagoletis pomonella (assembly GCF_013731165.1). NCBI lineage: Eukaryota > Metazoa > Arthropoda > Insecta > Diptera > Tephritidae > Rhagoletis > Rhagoletis pomonella. Next base: position 26,109 of record NW_023459352.1, on the reverse strand, counting down.
TTTTTATGAATGAAGACATACAAGTAACAACACAAAAATACTTTTAAGGCAGATAAGCACGCCAGGTATTTGCTTGTTCTGAATAAAAAGCTTGCAATTGCATTGACAAATTCTTGGGCACATTTTAAGCTTTGAAACTTTTATTCACACATCGCCAACTTCAAAAGAGGCATAACTCAAAAATCAGATCCGACAATATAACTGCTAGTGGATGGTACTGATTCAACGGAAATTATACAAATACTAGCAGTAAATTTCTAGTTAGATAATATAATCATGAAGAAAAAAGATATTTGCATTGATTGAAGATAAACCCTACGAATTGATTTATGCAAAAAAGCTATTTGAATTTTTTTGAGTTGTGCCCCTTTTGAAGATGGTGTGCGATATGTGGTTTCTGTTATGGATCGCACCATATTTTATACGAAAATTATTAAAAATAAATAAATACACTAAGTTGCAAACAATATTTATTATTTTAAACTTCGCATCTTTGTTTTTTGTCCATAAGTGTACCTACACTGAAGAATTTTACACGTATTTATTTTATGATAACTACTATGTACATAAGCAGGGAACGGATTTTTAGGACTTAAAAACCTATAAAAAAGGCAAAATAAAGTAACGAAATAGGCTGGAAAAGGCAAAATAAAATAGCGAAAAAGGCGGGAAAAGGCACTAGGTATTGGAAAAAAGGCAAAAAAAGGCAAAACAAAATAGCGAAAAAGGCAGGAAAAGGCAAAAAAAAGGTATTGCAAAAAAAGCAAAATAAGGCACTAAAAAAGACAGAAAATAAGAAGAACAATGAAAAAATACATTTATTTTAGAAATGTTTTATTACAAGTAAAAAGAGAAAAACTATGAACTATGAAAAATTTCTACTTTGAATCTTTGACCATTTTATCCTTTTGAGTTTCTAGCTCATACAACTTTAATCTGTATAGTTGTAGTAACATTGAACCACAAGATGCATTTTGAAGTTTTCTGGCAGCATTTTCATTCGATTTTCGCGAAGAAAAGCTTTGAATGTACTAAATGTGCGCTCGACGTAAGTTGATACAAGTGGAGTCCAATTTAAATATGGAAGGTTTGAAACGTTCATATTATCAGGAATAAGGGCGTTTTCCTCGCCCTTTACAATTTTATCCACACCCCTTATTGTCTCCAAGCCTACGTTAGCTGAGAAAACGGCTTTGAATTTTTTCAACACCAATTTGGCAAGAGGTCCCCGCGCTTCTATAAGCCGCATGGGCATGAGTATATTTTTTAATTAAAAAAAAAAAATGTAAATGCTATAATCACTTTTTTAAAGGTAGAAAAGGCAAAAAACGGCAAAAATCTTAAAAAAGGCAAAAAAAGGCAAATATCTTAAAAAAGGCAACATCAAATGTGTGTATATGGAATCAGGGAAAGCTAAATCGTGGACATTCTTAATCGAATATACTCTATCTAATATCTAATATCTATTTCCATAAAATTCGATCCCTGTACATAAGTATTCGGTCATATAAAGAGTCTTTGGGAATTTTCGGACACATTTTTGAAATAAATTGTCTTTATTGAAAATCAATTTTAATGAAGTACATACATATTGGGCATTAATGTCTACATATCGCACACGATCTTCAAAAGTGACACAACTCAAATTTTGGCATTTTTGAAATTATGCACTAAAAATGTACACAGAGCTTTTATTTGCTTTTCAGCAAAATCTGGAGCAAATTTTTGTTATAATTTGTTGGAAAAACCTATGTAAGACCCATGTATGACTAGCATGTGCTAAGAAATAGTTTGTCGCATTTTCTGACGAACGTGCAATTTTGAGTTGTTTCACCTTTGAAGATCGTTTGCGATAAGGCCTCTTGCAATTTCTTTTGCTCTCTTGGAAATTTTTTTTTTGCTCTTCAGTCGGCCAATTTTTCTCAGTTTTGCAGAGACCGAAATAAATGAAAATCAGACCGTGCACCCCCCGGGCTATACGTTAGATGCATAAAAACTTCCCAGCCAAATTCCGTCAATTTGTTCCGAGTCATCAAAGATGTGGTCGACCTGGCAATGCCATAATGGAATACAACCACTTCTCTGTTGGCCAATTCTGGTCGCTCCTTTTTGATTGCTTCGTTCAAACGGCGCAGAGAAGAAGCCCGAAAACCCTGCCAAAGGCGCTCCGCACATTAAACGTCTAATCATAGTAGAGCAGTCGTTTCGGCATTCTAAAGTATGAAGCTTTCATTTCAATGAAACTCTGTATATTAGAATTCATAATCATATTTTCGCATTGGCTCAAACATTTTTTAATCATAAAAGCTTTGACGGCGGTCAAAAGTTGCGGTCTCTTTCAATTCTGGCTCTCTATGGTTTTACTGTATGGAAATAATACTAAAATCGGAAGTATCAAATTTTTTGCCTGCCCGTTAAAACCAAAAATGCCTATCTAAATATTGGTATTTTAATCACAGGCCTTTTTGGATGGTGAAAACAACCAATTTTTATATTTAAAACATTTTTACTGGTCTTAATTTTTCTAAACCATAATTATTTTTTGAAATATGGAATTCAGAACCCAATGAAGGTCAGTAGAACGCCAGCAAAAAAAAAAACAAAATTGCTTATTATCTACCAACGTTTATTATAAGTAATAATTAGCTTTTAAAAACAGTTAGTAAACAACACATTGAAATGTTGAACAAAATTAAATTTTATGCGCATTGAGAATGTATACATACATACATATGTATGTACTAGGGATGTTGCGAATGTGGAATTTTAGACATCCGCGGGTGCCAATGTCAAGTAATTTTAAGAAATAATTTAGGTGAGTAAATTTTGTGATTTAGTTAAATAAAAAAATGGAAAAGTTAGTCATTTTTAGCTCAACTTTTTCAAATTTCATTTGATTTTTATTTCGCTGCATGCAAATTTTGACAATTATCAAAAAATCAAAATGAATGTTGTTTTTGAGCGCACAGAGGAGTCTTTGCATAGTAAAACTGGTCAAAATTATTTGGTGTGTTTTTCTGCTAAGTGGTTATCTTTTAACGCGCAAATAGTCGATTCTCCTTATAGCTAGACCATGAACATTTCCGCTGGAAATACCTATTGAATGATCTTTCTCTTTGATTTTAAATTACAAAAGAAGGGGAGTAGGGGGACAATTTTAACGTAGCATCTCCACAGGCAAAAATTATTGGCTACAATTTGTCATTTTGTTTGCCAGATATACATACGTTTTATATGAGTACACTTGCACAATATTCGCATTCGCAAAAACTCCGCATTGATATTGCGAATGCGAAAGCGAATGCGAATGTTAAAATTAATGCGGAAGCTCCGCGGTTGCGAATGCGAATATTCGCAATAACCCTCGTATGTATATTACTTCGTACCAGAAAAAGTTCGCCGTTCCCATTTGTATATAAGGAATTTTTGCAAGACAATTTTTTACATTTTTCCTCATATCTTCGGCTTTTTCGTCTCAAAATTCATTGACTACAAGTACCCCGTTCTAATATCCAACCCTCAGATCTCAGTACTCATCACCTTAACGTGCCACCCTACTGTCTGTAAATTAAGGCTAACAAAAAATCATTAAACTTTTGCTAAAAAAGTAAATAATTCGACTATTCCAGTAGAACCAAAGTAGAACTATTTAAAAAAAAATTATCGGTCAAAATAAATTAAATTACTTTTCGGAACTGAATCGCAAAAATGTTTTAGGGTCAGGTGTGTAAGGCGAACTTTAATTTGTTTGTTTGTTTGTGCGGTGGTACGATTTAATGCACATTCAACATACATACATATCGAAATATTTACGCAAAAAACAGCTGTACATACATATAATATATGAGTATACGTATGTATGCATGTAGAACATCAGCAAAAACTTAATGGGCTGAAATACCAGGCAATTAGCAAAATTATACACCATTAAGAAAATCAATACAGTTATTATAAAATAAAAATAACAAATGCTTAATTAAGATGCATACATACATACATATGTGGAAAATGAAATATGTACATACATATGTATGTATCTACTTATTTGAGTGCTAACGCTTTAAGTTAAATAATTTAAAATTCAAATACATACACATCAGTAAAAAAGAAAGCAAACAGTTAAGATAATTCTACTAATTTGCTAATGCTAGTTAAAAATAAGCAAATGCAGAATAAGTAAAAACTTTTCTAAAACATCAAAAAAAAAATAAATGTAATTTTGTACCTTAATCTATCTTCATAAAGCTTGATATGTATGGAAAAAGTAAATTTGGAACCAAAAAGGGCCACTGCAAGAAAAATTTTGATTGAGTATAAATTAAAATTTATATAAGTTATGTAATGGCATGCGTATAATGTCTGGGATGCATGTTAAATATGTATGTATGTATATGTGAGACATGCTTTCTGAACCCTAACCTTACGTGCCCATTTCTCTTTTAACCCTTTCAGTACAATAAATCAACAGTGGAAGCTAAAAATCTGAAAATATGTATGTATAAGCCTAATTTTGAGTCGTTTATTTCAAAAATATGTTAACTAAAAAATTGTATAAAACTTTTCTCAAAACAACTGTTCTTCTAACAACAAAAGCTCTTATTTTCAAAAAAAAAAAAGCTTTAAGCAAACAAAAGTTTGTCAATATATTGGACGATTGTACTGAAAGGGTTAACTTAATTTTTTTTTTAATGAAATATTCATAAAAAAATCAAGCTTTCCGTTGCCGAGTGGCATATGGGATGTTAAATTCAATAAAATCTCAAGGTCAACCTTATTTTTTAACTGATAAGCCTCATTCCTAATTACGGAATCGGAAAGAACGGGAAATTCTACATTAAGATAATATCTGTATCTTATGTAGGGCGCATTTGTTCCCTTAAAATATTATTTTTAATACAAAACACAAATCTTCAGGTTTTTATAATTCAGTTTTTCTCATTTTTCTACATATTTTTGTTTTCTGATATGTATAGGTGCTTACCTAAATTCAAACGAAACCGAAGCTCTTATGCAGCGTACAGCCGAATCACAACAAACCAACAAAAATGCATCCGACAAATAAAAATCATGAGCCAAAAAGCTCATAAATTTATGACAATGCAGGTGTCAAATGGAGAAAAAGAAACTAGAACATTTAACATTTCTGTAACAATGAAATGAGAGCCACAGCCGACAAGCTTTGACACGAATATTAATACACCCAACAAAATGCAATTTGGGGTCAATAGAAGTAACATAAAAAATACACACATAAAAATTATTCAAATTACACAGACGAATGTATGTAATAATTAAAAAAAAAAAAATAAAAAAAATTACTGCTAAAAGTAACTCTCGAAAAATGAAGCTTGCAACGAGTCCAACAGCAATTGGGCGACAGACAAAAACCAACAGTATGAGTCAATAAACACAGAACAGCACCTAATCAAACAAGCTGCAATTGGAGCAGACAGACAAATTGTTTTCTTTTCGAGTAAAGCAAATACGTTGACCTAAAAATTAAGTGCACTCAGTATGAATCGTCGTACGCGTCAGCATTTTCATAAATATTTTACAGTTATGTAGTACCTTAATGCACAAAGGTACATTTCCAGAATATAAAATTTTTTTTATAAAACAGTTATGAATGCAGAGAGCATGAAATCCGCCATTTTAATTTTGTATTCTAGCTAAATACCACGAAAACCAGCTGGACACTTTTTCTGTAAAGTTAGATATCTATCAACATTGACAACTTTCTCTGTAAAACTCTTAAAAATGATTATACCTATTTAACGTTTCGGGATGATATCAAGTGAGAATTATAGATGGCGTTTTTGGAACCATTTAATCAAAGATAGTTCCATCGCCTTCTTCAGATTCGTTAAATTTGCGATCAAGTTATGATGGACCGAGCGGCCAATATTGAAAGTACGACCTCGAAAAGCTGAAGTAACAACGGACTGCCGAACAACTTCGCACCCGGCTCTCAATTTTTCTTAAACAGGCAACTTCCCGTCATCCGGATTGTGATACACAAACGATTACCACCCCATACGCGCAGAAACAACCTGAAAGTGAATAGATATAGAAGCGGCAGTTGAGTGATACCGGGAGATTAGGAGGGAGAAGAAACATCTATATTCAATAGGAAGAAAAGAGAAGAGGCGTAGAAAGTTTTGAGTGCGAATAACTTGCGATACTGGCAGGCAGAAATACGGTTCGAAAAATCTATCAGAAAATAAAGCAGACGTGAAATGATTTCAAGATCGGAGGCACTAGTACTTGCAAAGTTGAAGAAGGGAAGATTGCACTTGAGGTAATAGAGGAACAACTTCTCAACGCCTTTGAATGGCGTTACAGGTGCCGCGTTAGATGAAAAAGAACCTAGACCAATGTAGAATAATAAGACCCACGTCTCTCCAGTCTACTAAGGCGGAGTGAGCACATAAATATTTCGGCTTAAAACCGGAAATGGACTACAAAATCTCTGTTTATATGTTGGTGTTGGTTTAGTTTTTCGACTGGGTGGTAAGTCGATTTATTTTAGGAAATAATAAATCGACAAACAAATACCGAATCGGATGTTATATTTAAACAAACCCCTTAAATTTGTTTACGAAAAAAAGAAAAATAACAAAACAGCAGAGATGGACACTCCAAACATGCCAAAAATACCTCCATGACAAAAATCACTGACTTTTACCTACCAGCAGGGGAAACCATACCTACAGCAACAACATAACGAACGCTAATATCCAAATGGAGAAACCACGGAGAAAAAAAGGAAACCACGGTAAATCTTAATCATCACCTAAATTCACTTTATCTAAGTTAAATGAACATAAATTATGGAAAAAAAACTCGAATCAGACAGAACGATAACGATTACACTGAAGATGGCACAAGGCCGAAACCGGTTTGTCTCCAAACCAAACTTGACAAGGGATGTTGGAAATTCGTTTCAAAATAAATCTGTTTACTTTGTACAATCCCGCTATTTGCTAATTGGAAGACCGCCCTATCTCGGCAAATGCTTAAAGAAAGCCCTATTTCAGAATTTGGTTCAAAAACGCCCTATTTTAGCTGCCGCTTCGAAAACGCCCTATCTAAATTCAATATAGGGCGTTTTGAACCATTTACTGAGACAGGGCGTTCTTCAACCAAATCTGTCATAATACGACTGCACTTATACGACACAGATGGGGTGGACTATGCCGAAAAAATGTGAGACGGTTTCTGTAGCTGTTCGCATGGTCGACGGGTACAGAAGAGAATAGAATGACGCACAGTGGAATCTTCAAAGTGAAATTAACGTACACAAACGCTTTATAGATCAAACCCTTCTGATTAGGGCTGTGCGATTAATTGATTACTCAAAATTTTAATTAATCATAAAGTAAATAACTCAATTATTCGATTAATTGGAAATAATGATTACTCAAAAGTTCAGTTACTCGAGTAATCAAGATTTTTGATTAACCAAAAACCAAAATATTTGAGTAATTTGCTTTATGATTAATCAACATTTCGAGTAGAATGAGTAATCAACATTTCAACTCTTTACATATGTATAAAGTAGTTAAAATTCCTTGACACTTTGAAAACAACGTTTCTGTTTTCAAAAATTAAAACGAAAAATTTTTTCATATACAGAATGTAAAAGAAAATAAGCTTTTTCCAAAGTAAACTCTTTTAACGAGCAAAATTATTTTTTTTGAGTAATCATATTTCAAGTAACTCGATTAATCATCGTTTTGAGTAATCAAAATCTTGATTACTCGAGTAATTGATTAACCGAATAATTGATTAACCAACTTGCTCGAGTAATCGAATAATCGCACAGCCCTACTTCTGATATATGTAGTACGCTTAGAAGGTGACGCTCCGGTAAAAATATACTTCGACTCGCAAAGCAAGGAGCGTCAAGAGAACAACGAAAGAAATAAGTGGAGAAGCACTTTTCTGCACTTGGGATGAACAACTGGGGCAGCTTCGCTGATGATTGTCAAGGACTACTGAAAAACTTCGCAGAATATGCAAGTGCTTCAACTCTACCTAAACTCGTTTCTGGAGTTCTTCAAATAAAACAAAAATTAGCAAACTGTTTAGTGTTTTCTGCAATTTTCATTTACAATGTTTTTTTTTCCTTACCTGTTCAGTCACCAATTGCAGCAGCTGCACGAAAGTTACAAGAAAGATTAGAATCAAACCAAGCAGCACCAAATCGGATGCTGTATCTAGTAATATTAATTTCATTTTTGATTTTTCCTCGGGAGGCAACTGAAATCCAGGACACTCAACTCACAGCCGTTGAAGAGCACTTTTTCGCCTAAGATTTTGCTACCGTTGTAAAATCTCAATTAATCAATTTTTGTACACTTTTAAAACCATAAATTTGGACCTTATATGTATGTATTTTCAAAATAATCGATGCGGACTATTTTCGGTCTTTCGAATTTTCAACTTTTGTTCATTATTATGACAATTCTAATTTTTGATAATTTTCTTTCCATAGGTTTGTTTCTTGCCTCTCATTTAATTCTCGACTTGATAGACTATTTTGTAGGTACCCATTTTTTACTCATGTACCAATTTATTAGCTCGTAAGGAAATAAGCGAGTGTGCTTTTGTAAAAAAAAGCTCTTAACGATTAATTTCACTCTTGAGAACTTAATGCTGATTAATTTTGCTCCCCTTGGCAGCTATCAAAAACATTCAAACTTTATTTGTTATCACGTGCGTTTCAACGATTTTTTTTTGTGAGGGGTGAGGGGGGGCAGCACAAACGACAAGAGCATCCTATGGCAAATCTCCCAGCGTATTTCACTCATGAAAAAGCTTCTCATTGGCAACTCGGTTAAAAAAATGTGGCTCAATTCCATCTGGAAAAGGGAATTTCAGGTCCATTTACAACATTTTCCTTACACGACAAGTTTTTGAGAAAAACATTGTTAAAGTATCAAAAAATGTCCATTTTCAAAAACAAAAAGTTTCCTTGGACTAAGTTTTTCAAAAAAGTTTGTTATTGTAAAATTTTGCAAAATTGTTCTTATTTTTCCAAAGTTTACAAAAATGAATCTGCATCTGTTACAAAAAAAAATAGCATAAAAATTAAACAAAAAAAAAGAAAATTTGTCGAAAGTGATAAAAATGTTGTGGCCCTATTATTATTAAAATTTTATTCTAAGTCGCTTGAAAACAACTGCAGCACTTCAAAGTAGTCTTTTCGGTCCGATCTTTAGTTGATAATCTCGTTGCTGACTTAGGGTAATCGGTTTGCTGAGAAGACTAGTGGTCCAACTTGTCAGCATCATCCATAGCCATTCAAAAAATTCGTTCGAATTCTGTATCAAAACGGAATGCTTAGATTGTTTGAATCAAAAGTCTCGCTGCCTGTTTCGCGCCCGCGACTGTTAATCTAGGATTCTGAAGAGCCTAGCAAGCTGTAAGCAAGAACCAAAAATTTCAATACTCAGGATAAGAAAGAGCTTCGTGTCGAACTTTTTAATTTTTCCAAATATCCTCTTATAAAAGATTTTCTTTCTGGCATGATGGCTCCTGTCTCATAGAGAATTAATTTTAATGTCGTTTATTTTCCTTAGAAGCTAGCTACTGGTTATATCTTGGAAATGGGCTCGAGCTTAGGCGCCATCGTGTAGGACAAAGGAAAATGAGTATACTGACCCCGGTCTGAAAATCTCTGGGGGAGGGTAGCCGCGCCCTTTGTCCCCCGGTTGCCACGTTCCTGCTTATTATAAGCCGCCAGCTTTTTTTTTGTATCACTTATACGTGTACTAGGGTGGTGAAAAAAAGTAAAGTCGGGATTTCAATAA
>NW_023459352.1:0-11294 GCF_013731165.1 Rhagoletis pomonella | reverse complement strand
GGTGATGCAGTCTAATGTACATATGTATGATTTTATAAACATACAAAAGAACTTTTGAATTGGGTTATTGATAATTCCAAAGATTTTCAATAAACAATGAAAACCAAAACTCCAAGCGTAAAAAGGAATTTCAAAAAATAATCTGTAATTTTTTTTTTTAAATCAAAGAACTCGTTTAAATAACGCAGACACTTTGCTTGCAAGATAAACAAGCGAAGATTACAAAAAGCGTAATAGAAAAAAGCAATAAAATTTTTTGAAGAAACTTGATTAGATGCATCTTTTTTTATTTTGTGTGCAAGCAGCTGCGCTATGCTAGGAATTTTACAACAAGAAAACCGAGAAAAAAAAATTGAATATTTAAATTTAAAGTCGCTTAGGTCAACTGAAACGTTTCCAATGAATAGTAAATGAGCTTTAAAAGTTAATTTAAAACTTGTTGCAGAGTGGAAATTGTGATTATACTAGCCAGAAGAATCGAACTGGAATTCTTTTTACAATCATGCATTTACATATCGCGCATTTACTAAAAGACGGGCATAACTCAAATAATGGTATTTTCAGGAGAATTCTACAATTGAGTAACGGAAACTACACAAAATGGAATAACGAGTAATTCTACAGCGTAAGCTGCAAAATTTCGTTTTTTTGAGTTATGATAGTCTTTTGGTAAATGAGTACTTATGTACGTATGTATATGTGTATTTAATTATATGCTATGCAGTGAATGCAATGAACGCTGCGCTTCAACTGTTGGTAATCACAAAACCTTCACATTTTAATTTAATTACACTTAACCTTAATAACAGGCAAAGCCTTTGCCGCAAGCAAATTCTCAGCGCAGAAATGATGAGTGGTTTTTAGACAACAAAGAAAAAAAAAAAGTAAATAAATTTGAAGCTTTGAATTAGGCGAATAAGAAAAAATGCGATAATAAATAAAACAAAGCGCAGAATTAATAAAATATTGAACCATTTATAATGCTTACGTATGTGTGTTTCTGTGTGCGGGTACGTTAAGTTAATTAACCCTTGACAACGTGGCGAACATGCACTGGAGCATGGCTGCCGATTGTGCGAGCGGTTAAGTAAACATTACTGAATTAGAAGAATGTTAAAAGAGTGCCCGGGGGAGAAGGTGGTGCGCAATGGAATTTTAAGAAAATTTCAAGAAGTACATGAAATGTGTACTTCGATGCTTTTCATACATAAATACAGAAATGTGAAAAATAATAGGGACACGAAATTTTCACCACTTTTGGCTATTTGTTCTTTGTTTGTTTAGTTTTCTTTTTTTTTGTTTTAATGCAGCTCATTATGTAACAAAAACTACTTAGGTCCAAATTCCAAACTTTCTAAAAAATTTAAAAAATTCAAAAAGTATTTACAACGAACTTTTCATTAGGAATTTTTAGATTTTGCAGTTGCAGTTTTATAGCCCATTAAATTCTAGCTTAATAAAGGCCAAGTGGCTAAGGATTCGCGTGGTTTTTTGATAATTTCCTCCGCCGATGGTGTTATTAATTTCTTCCAAACAAAGTATGTTCGACAGTTTATTATGAAATTTTTATACCCGAGTGCACTTGTGCACAAGGGTATTATAACTTTGTTCACATAACGGTTGTTTGTAACAGGCAAAACGAATCGAGATAGATATAGACAAATGTATACATAAATGATCAGAATGAAAAGAGAAATCGATTAAGCGGTGACTATCTGTCCGTCTGTCCGTCCGTCCGTCCGTCCGTCCGTCCGTCTGTACACACGATAACTCGAGTAAAAATTGAGATATCTTAACGAAACTTGGTATGTGAACTTCTTTTGGGCGTGGGACGGATGGTATTGAAAATGGGCGAAATCGGATAATAACCACGCCTACCTCCCATATAACGGTAATTTTCAGAAAAAACGAAAACTGCGATATTTTAGTAACTACTGAAGATAATTCACTCAAAATTGATATTTGCAATGAGTTTTAGACGAAAAATAAGAATATTACAAAATTTTGGCAAATGGGCGTAGCCACGCCCACTTATGGTTACATGTGTATATCTTGGTAACCGCTACACCAATTTCTTCCAAACTTGGCACAGTTGTTGGTCCTGGTACAGCATACCAACTGGCCGAAAATTTCAGTAAATATTGAAGCTAATTTATTCAAAATTGATGCTTGCAACAATTCTTTACCAAGAAATACGTTTATGACAAAATTTTGGAAAATGGGCGTAGCACCGCCCACTTATGATCACGTATATGTATCTCGCTAACCGTTCTAGCAATTTGCACCAAGCTCGGTATGGTTATTGTGCTTGCCACATAAAAGCAAACCGTTGAAAATTGTTGAAATCGGACTAAAATTGAGGCCGCTTTTCATATAACGGTAAATTTCAGAAGTGCTTGAAATTTCAATATTTCGAAATTTAAGGACGCTAATTTACTTAAAATGTATACACCCCGGCTTATCATGTAGCGGTAGCTTTCGGAAAGGTGGAAAACATATATTTAATACTTGCGCCGGGTATTTAATGTTCGGCTCCGCCCGAACTTAGACTTTCTTACTTGTTTTTTTTTTTCAATTTTTTCTTGTACCAAATTAGTATGGCACCACCTCTAAGGTACCATCTTTCATTTAAAAAATTATAAAAATCGGTTAAGGTGGTGCAAAGTTTTGCGGTAACATACTTAAAAAAAAAAAACAAAAACAAAAAATATTCCGACGAATTGATAACCTGCTCCTTTTTTAAAGACGGTTAAAAAAACGTAAAATAGTTCTAGTGGAATAATCGATATATGTATAAACTTTTCACCTTTAGCTAGCGATATGTCAAAAATCTAAAGTCATAATCGCAGTCAACAAAGGGGGGGGAGAGAGCACGTCTTCTTCGTATTCATTCTCCACAGCACAAATACACGGGCTGCTGTCAACGCTCTCTCCTAGGTTAAAAAACTTAACAATGCAGTTAAAGCGCCCTAAGTGTACTCAGCCATAATCTCACAACAAATATTATTTCTAAAAAACAAGATAATAGTGTGGAAGATTATTATTATTTTTTTTTAATTTGTGCTACAAATCAAAACATTTCATGTTCAAAAATTAAAGGCGTATAAATGCACCAAGTGCTACTCAAGTAGGCATCATTACGAGTATTTGTACATAGATATTCCCCAGTTGCCAGTTGAATTGCACGAATAATACATTTAATTGTCGGACAGTCGTCATCGCATTACGTCAATCGGAAGGCCGACGTTGACTGTTGGCCTGTGGGAATATACTAACTGTACATACATACATACATACATATATATAAAAATTGTGTGAGAATAATGAACAATGCATGGCTGGGCGCAGTCACTATTAAGATTAAGGAAAAAAATGCGAAAAACAAAATAAATAATAATAACAAAAGATTACAAAGGAGATGAGTAATTTACGAGCAAAATATGACGGTTGTCCGCTCACATTGCACGATTGAAGGTGGAGAATACAGGCAATGCTGGAAATCAAAGGGCAGCGAGTGAAAGAAAGCATTCATGCAAAATTTTTATTGCAAACAACAAAATTGGGATTGATATTAACTATTGTTACAAAAAAATAACTTAAAGGCCAACGCTTTTTAACAAAAAAAAAAGGATATTTGAACATTTTTAAATGTTTAATGTTAGACTACCTCCATTGTTCTTAAGGAGAAAAAAAACATTGGGCCTCATGCATAAAAAGTGAGCTTAAGCTCCGACTTGATTTTCAGTATAAATTCTTGAGCTTGAGCTCACCCTTTCAGTGCAAAAATTGAGTCTGAGCTTAAGCTCACTTTTTATGCATAAGGCCCATTATATCGCAGTGACTTGTCAGAAGTCCGAGAAAAAGCTAGGCTTTGGCTTTGCAAACATAAGCGGCTGCTTTTAAAGCAATTTCCCGCTGGCCAGAAAGATCTCGCAATTGCGCATGTCCTAGTTTATGCCGAGCTGGCATAAGGCCCATCTGCACAGGAGTTAACCATATGTGGTTATATCGTCATAAATGTTTCAATGTGTCTTTTCCAGATTACCATTTCTTACCACTTAATGATTTTGCAAAGAAATGGAGGTGGCTATTTAGTGGCCTGGTTAGAAGATCTTTTTTATGATGATATGAAATTGTATGTATTTATTAAGCTTAAAGCTTAGAATCCAGCTCTCAAGAAAAGTCACAAGAAACATTTTTCATTATTTCTGTTGCTTGAAGCTAAACACTTTGCTTTTGCTGTAAATTTTCTTGAAGAAATAAATATACGAGCATTTTTGTTTCTTAAAAGCTGCAAACTGATTTAAGACAATTTTATAAAAGAAAATTTCTTTTCCATTTCTTGTGCGTCATTTTATGCTTACGAATTTTTCGTTTTTCTTGAGAGCTGGAAACAGCCCTGTAGGAGAAAATATTGCAAAGAAACAAAAGTATTGTGTGACGTCACAGCGAATGGGTGGATGTTGTCAAAACAAAAAAGTTAGTTGATTCGAATATATTTAAAACCCCTTCTGACAACAATTACCATCCATCAAGGAATTTTTCAATATTTTTCGTTTCGTAAATCACTTTCTTTTAATACCAAAACTGTAATATTTGATATATTCTATCAAATTAAATATAATTTCATTTTTCAAACAGTTGGCAACCTTCTTTAAAAATAATTTTCAAACTAAGCTTTTCTAAACCACTTTATTTTGATACCCTTATTACAACATTTTATTTACCTTATAAATTTAATTGAATTAAATTTTTCAAACAGAAGAGAACAGTCTGTAAAAAAATTTTTCTAAATGCTTCTTTGCTTTGGTTTGATACCGATATTGTAATAATTTATCTTATCAACTTTCCTTTATATATAAGATTCTTGTTATATGAATTTGTTAAGCGATTTTATTCTAATATTCCGTTATTTTTTTTTTTTTTAGTTCAGCATGCCCGTGGAGTAATGTAATTCAAATTTATATAAATTAAGTAATTATCACAATAACAGTGCGCTTAATCATAAATAGTTGTATGTGAGTAAAAGCATAAAATTAGCATCAGCAGCATGGAAATCGCGTGCAACAAAGAATCGTGCATAGATAAATGTATAAAAGATGATTATAAATACCCATGAACGTATGTACCTACATCAATATGTATTACACTCAAATGCTTATGAATACATACATACATATGTAAAAGCCTACCTACTTAGAATACTTTTTTTTTAAAGCTTGTACTTAGATAATCGTAAATATGTATGTTTATTTATTTTCCACATATGCATTTACTCGTGCATTAAATTGACGCGGCGGCTGCGCTTTATTAGCCATGGCGGTTAAAGGTGACTGACAGACAGTCATTGACAATGTAGACAAAATTTAAATGATATACATATGTACATATGTATGTATGTCTATTTATATGCGAATCTTCATTCATTTTCTGCCTCACGAATAATGCCATTCACCCGCAGTAACACAACACTTGGCGACCATTTTTCATGTCTCTATCTTACACTAAATTTCTTTATTTATCCAAATTTATTTATGCTTAATTTTTTGTCAAATAATCTCCAAGAAAACAGTCCGAAATTACTATGAAATTGGTAAAATAATAAACACATGTACATACATACATATCTCTTAAAATAACAGCCCACCCGTCACTTAATTTATTGTTATTATTTAGCATAGTGAGAGCATGTGTATTTATGTATAGAATTATGACTAGTTAAAGTGACAGCTGACTCAGATATAGAAGTATATACATAAATATTCAATGGGGCTTCTGTGTATTACATAGGGACATAAATAAATGAAGACAAAATACACAAATGTATGAATATTTACATTGGCACATTAGACCGCGCCAGCTGCAAGCAAACAAGCAAAAAAGTTCGCCGTACACGCCCGAGTCTAAAGTTTGTGTGCAAAGCAATTTCGAAAAAATTTTTTTTTTGTCCGAGCCTCGGTGACAACTACATTCGGCAGCAAAAAATTGTTTAAAATAGGTCTACTGGAATAATCAAAATACTTGCTCAGCAAAAGCTTAATGATTTTTGGCGAGCTTTAAGAGCAATTGGGATCTGATGTAAGTACCAGAGCGGTGTACTTGATCTCACTTTGGATCAAAACATTTTTTTTTGCGCAGTAAAAACAGCGATATATACCACTTTAAGATCCGACTGTGAATATGATGAAAAATGTAAAAAGGCCATCCCCAGGCTCGGCCAAAAATAGAAAATAAACTTTTTTCGAAAATGTCTAGCAAAAAAAAAAATTAGAGTCAGGGTGTACGGCGAACTTTAATTTCTGGTGGTACGGTCTATGTATCACGCAAACCGTTCTTTGGAAAAATGAACATCAAATTCAGCACCAGCGCCACAAATCAATATAAAAAACAGTCTTTAAAAAAAGTTCTGCTTCGTTTATTAAAAATCTGTTAAGGGGAGTTTTATCGGTTTTTTTCAAAACTTGACCCTGTCTGGGGCATCTCCAAATAAACGATGGGGTAAATTATATTTTGTTCTTTCATTTCTGGGCTGGGAAAACATGCTGCAGGCATTCCAAAGCGATTTTTAGCAAAAGCGTAATTTCAATCCACCTACGTATAAAATAATAATTTTTTTTTTGTATCTGCCTCTCTTTGTAGGTAAATTGGCTAGAATTTCTCGTTAAAGCGCGTAGGTTATTCTTAAGAATTGTTTCTGTTTTGTTTATTTTTTTCACTCACAGACAATAAATTTAAACAAAGCTAATTAAAAGTTCAACACAATGACCCTCAGTATTGATTTAGTCAGTTGTGAGTTATGACAGTGTTGCATTCACTTACTTACTTTTACTAAGAGTACAGTACTTAATCTATCGATGTGTGCAAACGGAATTGTTTTTTTTTTTTAAGAAATTTCTTCAACTTGAAATGAAAAACTTTAATTTAATCTAATGCTGGATTTCCACTAGGCATTAAATGGCAAAAAATTACAAATGACAAAGTCGGGCATTAAAAAATTATCGTGCCATATGAAAATTTTTTTTTGTGCATAAGGACTGGTAAGTATTGAAAATGTCCTTTTAAAACTTTAGCCTTGAAATTTCGCAATATTTGTTTTTGAACAAATTATATGTTAAGGACTTATATAAACTCGATAATATCGAATTACGTCTTTCTAACTTTATCAGCTTAAAAAATTACCTATTCGTCCTTGTGAATCCAAAATATTTAATTTGTTACTCATATATTTGTTCTACATTGCTTTGAATTTTTTAAATAATTTTTGGAATTAGTCATATCTTTGAAATTACAAAGTCCTCTAAAATTTATCCTGACGTCAGAGAGAAAAAATTAAAAAAAAGTAGGTTTCAAACCCATTTATTTATTATTTATTTTATGGGGGGAGAGCTTCACAAACAATATAGAAGCAATTTTTTTCGATTTAAGTTGTTGAGAAGTAATGACTATCAAATCCCGGTATCGTGATAACGACATCCCGAAAATCCCGGGATTGCAAAAAGCGAAAAAATTATCATCCCTAGTGAATATATTCGAAACTGATTTGAGGAAAAAAGGACCGCTTTTAGCTCTTAGTAAAAAGAGCGCTTCCACAAAGACAGTGCCCGGTTACAAATTACGCTCTCATCCAGCATATCTTCCGGATTAAGGCTCCCGCTACTATTTGGATCGAATTAAGTGGTCATCACTGAAACAAACGCCTATTGTGAAGACCTTGAGAAAATTTATTATTTGAAATGGATTTAAAAATTGGAAACACATTTGACCAACTAGAGAGAGTGAAGTGAATAGCAAATTGTTATAAAAGTGTATTTAGCTCCACTATCGTTTTATATTGGATTGAAGAATGAGAGTTACAAAGAGACATAGAGAGAAATTGTTCAAAAATTAAAAGTATGGTCTAAGAGAATTTTAAAATAAATATCCAAAAATAAGGATTATTTTTTATGCCAAAAAATAAAATAAAAAAACGGTTAAATTCGGTCGGAAAAATAGAAATTTAATTTTAACCGTTAAATTATGATTTTTATTAATATTTCCTATAAAAATCATAAGCTTTACGATCCCTGCTTTAAATCTATTTCTTTTTTCTCAATACGGCGAAACAGAAACTTATAAATTAGTTCAATGGCAGCATTAAATTTCCAATTTAATTTAAGTAATATCTAGAAATTAATAAATGCAAACTGAGCTAATTTTGAAATAAAATTCTAATTGAAAATATTTATTTAAAAAAAAATAAATAAAATTGCACCACCTTACAGTGCATCCACTAGCCGTATATGGCAAAAACAAACAAAATATGTAATAAATAAATACATATTTATAAGCAGTCCAAAGTACCTGCTGCGTTTCGGCAAGTACAATATTTCATTTTTCACGCTGCTGCCTTTGGGACGCATCATCGCGCACAGCTCTCCTACTCGTATTACACAACACCGTAATTTACTTAGGCAAATAAAGAAGCAGGTATTCATTCGGTCGGCTAGTCTGTTAGTCCGTCAGTTATACAGCCAGTCAGTTAGTTAGTTAGCTAGTCGAGAACAGAGTAGTCAAACATTAAATCATTTGGTGAGTTAGTCATTTTGTACAAACCTATGTGATCATGCAACATGTCACCTCTATTAGTCGAGTATATGTACATACATACAAGTATGTAAGTATGCGCAGTCAAGTGCGCAAGCATGCCATCAGCCAATGACACAAGTGACATAGGTTACCAACACCCGCATATTTCAACTTCCACTTAATTTAATAAATAATATTGTGTGTACTCGCGTAAGACTATGAATGACACATGTTTTATTCTTACGAAAATTTGTTCCCTTAAGTGAGGTTATTTAGTAAAATTAGTAAAATTGCGTTTTTAGTTTTTCTCCCCGACGTCAGGATTTTTTTTTTTAAATTACCAAAATATTTCAAAGATATGAATTATTAAAAAAATTATTTAATAAAATCAGTATCTGCAATGAGGAATAACAATATGGTTGTCAAATAAAAGAGAATACTCTGTAGAATTGAAAAAGGTTACTTTTTTGGGCATAAGGACGAATAGTTATTGAAAATGTCCTTTTTTAAATTGTGTCCTTGAATATCCTGAAAATTTCCAATATTTATTTTTGAAAAATTAGAAAAATTAATTGTTTTCAATATCTATTCTTCCCTTTGCAAAAAAAATATTATTTTTGTTTTTATACTTCAGAATTCTCCTCTTTTTTTAACCGACTTCAAAAAAGGAGGAGGTTATCAATTCGTCGGAATATTTTATTATTAATATTTTCTTCTTTTTGCAAAGGTAGTGTCTCAGAGGTGGTCCCATACTAATCTGGTTTAGATCCGATCATTGGAGCATGAAAATATTAACGGTACTCCTAAATTTTTATATGAGATTTCGAAGTGGGTTTTGTTTTTTGCTAAAAATTTCTAGTTATGTGCGCATATTTTTATTCTACATCTCACTAATTTTTTTTTAATTATTTCTTAAATTAATCATAACTTTGAATTTTCTAAATCTTAAAACAAAATTATTCACATCTTAGAGAAAAAATAAAACGCCGTTTTACTTTATTTGGTCATTTATTTTATAACGATACCTCTCGGGCACGTCTGTCTTGAGACTAATGGCGTATATAACTTTGGGGCATGGGATCTATCTCCTCCAATTTGGGGGGGTATGTTTTGATGTTAAACCAAATTGTTTTACGAGAAGCTTTTTCAAGGCTGAAATACACTCAGGAATTGTCATTGCCTGCCGAGGTGCGGCCGCTGTTAGGAAAAACGTTTTTCTTATTTAGATGTTGCTCGGACCAGGGATCGAAACCAGGTCCCAAGGAGGGCTAGTACTGATCTCTAACCACTCAGCCACAGCGGCCGCTTTTCAGAGTACTTTTTCAAAATATTTCTCCACTTTTGGCTTCTTTTCTTTCTTAAGATGCACTCAACAATATCCAATCAAAACACTCGCGAACTTTGTGGTTATCGTTATTTCTTAATGCTGTCACCATAATCTGTTATTACATACATGCAATGGAAACGTGCTTCATGACATTTGAAGGCCATTTGTAATGTGGTTTTTTTTTGCATATAATTTGTAAATACATACATACATGGACGTATGTATACATAAAGCAGCACATTAAAATAAGCTTACATCAGTACATACATATGCATAAAAAAGGTGGCCAAAAAAAATTTCAAGTCGGAATTTTAATGCTCTCGCCCCTTAGGATTGTTCTATATCGAAAAATATACTACTGTGTTTTTTATGTTTGAAATCAAAAATATTGAGAGGTCGCTCAAAAAAAAACAATTTTTCGTAGAATTCTTGAAAATCAATATTTTTCGATCGAAAAACTCTGTGTCTCTTCAGGAGTCTTCCAGTAATAAATTGCTTATTTAACCGTTTTTTAATAGTAAAAGTTTTTTATAGCTCCCACAAAAACTTCAAAAATGCATTGGAGAAACCATAAAAAGTCGTTAGTATTGAAAAATAGTAAAATAAATAGTTGGGTATTATTATTGGCTGTCTCCTGAAGGTAAATAGAGTTTTGTGATCGAAAAATATTGATTTTCAACAAATCTATAACATTTCTACGAAAAAAAAAATTTCTAATATAAAATACATGGCCAACTTTGAGTATTTTGAGCGAACTCTAAATATTTTAAAATTCCAACTTCACTTTTTTTGGACCACCCTAACGCACACATTTTACCTGTATGCATTAAAAAAATTATAATATTACAAATTGTTATACATACATACATACTATATATGAGGCCATAAGAGCCACAGTAGCCAATCTGCAAAAACTTATTTTGAGCAGTATGAGAAAGAAGGATCTATAACTTTTTCTGGTATTTTACTGAAAAGTTCATTGCACCTATTATAGTAAAGAAAAGTAAAGGGCGTGCCTCGGGCTATTACCGTTTCGATTCTAGAAATGATTTTCAAGTGTACATAACTTTCTATTTTAAATGTGAGGATATTCTGGCCTCAATGCCTCATATTTGCACTGACTCTATTTATGGCATCCAAATGTAAGAAAAAAAGGCTAAAACCCCGTTTTTGGGGATTTCATAGCCTTTTTGCACATAACTGTAACATTTCTGAATCAATCTTAAATTTTTATGTCTTGATAAATAGGCGATCATAACGATATATAACTTACAGTGGTTGGACTATTAATTTTTTTAGAGTTTGCGGTAATAGTCCCGCGGTTTTTGTATTATTATACGGTATGCGTATATCCTCTTATAAGCAACATATAAAAACTGTAGTGCGGTTAAGAGCTGCTAAA
>NW_023459351.1:59271-62607 GCF_013731165.1 Rhagoletis pomonella | reverse complement strand
AAACTTGTTCTTTTAAAGCAAATTATGGCATAAAATTTAGATATGTGTTTTTGTATGTTTCACAGTATGCTTTCGATAAACATCGACTTCACATTATTGCGGTAGTTCTGGCTATTTCACACAATTAACAAGAAACTTATACCTTATTCTTTTGCATAGATATGCAATGAAAGTAAAAATTACATAAACGGATGATCGAACTTGACATTATTTAATAAAAATTTAATTTTTCCAAAATATCGTAAAGAAAAATCGATACATTTTCACACTCGTTTTGCAATATCGTAAAACTAAGTTAAAACTACTTAGTAGAAATCTGAAATGCGACTATGAATAGAAAGGAATTTTAAGTTGGTACTTAAATTTAAGTTGCAACTTTATTAGTTTCGTCTTAGTGGCTGGACTATGAATACGCGCCGATAAGTTTACGGCCCTTAATATGCTTAATTTGTTAAATGGCCCATCAAGTCGATTGACCGTGTATGTTCTTGTGGTGTGATTGTACCAGCTGCTGGTGCGACTTCAAAAACTATTTGAAAATTTTATGATTGTACCAGCATGCTGGTGTCCTGAGTGGTGAAATTTTCTAAGTAAAAAGTATTCTGGCGTAAATTTCTTGCATTATATGAGTCAAAGCCGTGTTTGTGGAAGATTAACTTCACGATATTGCAGTTGTGAATTAAACAAAAAAAAAAAAAAACAATGTTTAACAAAATGCTAGAAAAATTATGAAATTTCGCCTCTAATCATTTCGATCTTTCCTCAACCTCATTTGTAAATAAAGAAATAAATATTGTACCAGCATCCTGGTAAGTTATATGCTTCGAGCCTGATGGTACAATCGCTTGATGGAGCCAGCAAGCTGGTGTCGTATATTTCCCCTTTTATACAAAAAGGTTTTTGGTTGGAAACCGAGTTCATTGTTTTTATATACCATTACTTATTCAAAATGTTTGCGTGTATACTTACCATTTTTAGCCACAACGACTTTTTTTAGCTCTTTTTTAGCCCTTTTTTTAAAGGAATTTGGCTACCAGTAAAAATTATTCGCGGCAACACTGGTTGTGTTGTAGTTTTTATTGTGCAACCAAATACTGGTTATTAATTTTATTCTACTTGATTCTACTTTTTTCTTTTGGCTGGCTCACCCACGCCTTGCATTCATTCACACACACACGCGAGCACAACACAAACAAAATATAAATTCTATATGCGACAGTTTTTGTTTAGCTTCCGCTTGTTTTCCGCTATACCATTTCCTGTTATGCTTTTCTCATGCAAAACTACACACTACTGTTGACATTATTGATGGGCGTCAGGTTGCCTGTTTCACAGCAACAACAATTGTGAATATCCGCAAACGGCCGCCAAGGATCAGCAGTTACATTGCGGTTCGCGCATGTGTGTGTAAGTACGTATGTACGTATGTGTGTGTGAGTTAAGGCGCATATTTGCGTGTTGCCATAAATTCACAAGGATCAAGTTTCATTCGACATTTATACTATTAATGGGTGAGGTTATCGTAATGTTATCCTTCCTAACTGGCGCACTCTTAATAACATAAACGATTGTTTTTTTTTTTAAACTAATGGGAAAATGTTTATACAAAGAAGATGACGTAAAAGTGGTGTAAAAATAATGCTGTCAGTTAACAGACGATTACCGGTCTGATAGCCTGTTTATGGTTTAATCTTTTTGAATCTGAAATACATTTCGCTCGGATACATATATCTAAGACGACCTATTATTAGTACGACCTCAAATTGAATTTCGCTGCTATGTAGCGAAGCACGACATTTACATGGATAACAGAGGCTTTTTATGCTGACTAGAAGTGATTTGCTTACTACTCGACACAAATTTTCGGCAATTGTAAACTTCGGCACAAAATTTTGCATTATACATATTATGTTCTTGTCTTCAAAAGCTAAACGAAAAAGTTTGGTAATACTGTACATACATTTTTTTTTTTTCATTTAAATACTAGGCATGCATATTTGCTAGTTTAAAAAAAAAATGGACATAATTTCTAGCACCGGAAAAACTGACTATCAATTTTGGCCATTTTTAGCATTGGGCATACCTAATTTGTTGACAATTTGAAAAACTAGACATAAATTTTTAACCTTTAAAAAATGGACACAAAATATTTTTGACTTAAAAGCTGAGGAAAAATTTTGTTATTTAAAAATTGCAATAGATTTTTTGCAACTCAAAAACTGCGCGCAAATATTTTGTACCGTAAAAGCTGGACATAAACATTTAATGATTTAAAACTGGCCATAAATTCCTGGAATGTTAAGCTTGGCTTAAATTTTTGGTTTTGCTCATTTTCTCCATACAAAAAAATAATTGTCGAACATACTTTGTATGGAAGAACCTGAGTGAAAAAAATTGCCAAAAATCAACGCGATTTTTTAGCAACTTCAAACTTGTACTTTGTTATACTAAACTTGAGTGGGCTATACAACTGCATATTTAGAATTTTTCTAAAAAATCTGAATAGAAAGTTGCAAACTAGTAAACAAATTTATTGAATTTTCCTGAGTTTTCCACACAGTTTAGAGATTTTGTTTTTATGTTTTGTAACAAAAAACGTTACATATATTTTCTGTGCCAATACTTTTGTCCGGCACTGTATGTTTTTAGGCTGGATACAAATTATTGGAAACTTCAAATTTTGGTCATTCAAGTCATTTGTGAGTAGGGAAAAATTGTTGGTAGCGAAAAAATTGTGCAATATTTTTTCAAAGCTTAAAAGATTGAGAGAGAAAAATGTGGCTAAGAGAGAACATACTCGTAAGATTTCGACAATTTAAATATCGGAAATAAGTTTCAACGCACGTGAAATAACTCAGAGCTATATTGCCGTCTAAAACTGCGAGCGAAAAAAACGACACTAAAGGTGGCACAACATCGAAAGCGGTTTGTCTAAAAACCAAATTTGACAAGGGATGACGGAAAATCGTTCCACAATACATCAAACTGAAAAGCCTTTTTTTTCATGAAATCGCCAAGGAGAAAAAGAGGGAAACACACGGGATGCGAATGGGAACACCGCCGAAAGTATATTAGCTCCCATACCGCTTATCTTTTATGGTCAAAAGCAGGGAACGTAACAGTTACAGTTACAGTTATTAAGAAAATCGCACTTTAACAATAAGTTTTTTACTTTTATTTATTTACTCCTCAAATAACAGTTATTTCTGATTTTTATTTTATTAATCCAAAATAACAATTATTTTTGATTTTTATCTAAATAATCTGCAAATAATAGTTATTTTTTGTTTTCAAATTATATATCGTAGATAACAGTTATCGAAGACTTTTATTTAT
>NW_023459351.1:0-39271 GCF_013731165.1 Rhagoletis pomonella | reverse complement strand
TTTTTCCATTTTGACCAATCCAAATTCCTCACATTTTCATGCTCAACTGACCAAGGGAGCGTATTCTTTTTGTTTTTTTGTTTTGCATTTTAATCGTCAAAGGACTCTTTCTTGTATTTTTTTTTGTTTTTCGCACTACTTTCTTTTTCAGATTTTTTTCTTATTTCTTAGTTGTCTAGCTGCGGCGTTAAAATAAAATGAAATTAATGGTTTCATAAATCTTCATCTTTATGTGTCTCCTACCCCAGCGAGCACAAAGCCTTTTGCCTTTTTTTTTAGGTCGGGTGGGGGGAGTGCAAGAGTTAATGGGTTTTTGCTGTTTTTAGTAGAAAAAAAAAGCGGTCGTAAAGAAAGTGATAAGCGACATTTTTGGATTCTGAACAACGTAAATTTTTTGCAAGCCCTTTTGAGCGACTGAATAGACTTAAAGGAAACTTTGTAGCTGTGTTGTCTGTTCTGACCTTAACTGGTTTTAATTTAATGTGTCAAAGTTACTTTCTCTAAACGTGGTTTATTGTCATGAATTTTTTCTTTTTTTATGAGGTGTTTTTCACCATCAGATTGCTTTTTGACTGTCGATTGTGCCCTTTTGTGCAAAAAAGAGTAAGCATAAACCTACCCTTTTATTTGGGAATCTTTCAAGTGCATCAGCGGCGACCCTTGTGACAATGTCTATTTAAAAATGTATCAAATTTTAGTTTCTACGAGCTACTGGAGTTCCATTTGTAAGAAGCATTTTAAATTTTTTTGCCTAAGACAATGAGAAGCCCTGCCAGAACCTATAACCGAAATTTCAAAAAAATCCGTTCAGCCGATCTCGAGCTTTGCGAACACAAAAAAACGGCTTGCAAAACATAGATTAGTATAGCTTACTGACAGGAAGATATCCAGTGTCAGAAAAAGGATAGCAAAAATATTTCTTTTGGTACATTTCGTTGCCCGAAGAGCAAATAGCAGCCTCATCTATTCTCGTTCGTAATTCCGCCAAAGCCACAAGACCGCAACTATTCACTACGCAATGCCTAAAACAATGCACCACTTTCCAGGCCACCAAACCGCTTTAATGTTCGACTAACTCACTAAAGTGATGACTTTATTTGCCTAATTAGTGCGCTGAAATTGCAGTCATTCAACCAAAGCTTCAGCCATATCACTAACCAGCAAGGCAGCTGCTACACCGCAGCTCACCGCAGTTCAGCCGTGAGTGAAAAGGCACCTAAAAGTATACTACACCTATAAAAGCATAACTTCGTAGTAAATTTACACTCTTCATGCTACACGTCAGCTGCATTTCGCATGAATCGTCCAAAAAAAAGTTATATTGCCAAGACAAGCAAGCAAATTGATTCTCGTTACTCATTTTGCGTCTTCGCCTCCTGCTGCTGCTGCTGCTCCTAATGCCACGCTAATAAACTCCAACAAGTTGCATAGTTGTTGGCGCATGATGAATTTAAATGGCAATGAAATGAGCTACAACAAATACATCTAAGCGGGCCAGTGTAACCAGAAAGCACGCTGAATGAAATAAATTAAAAACTCGCACCGACCACACAGCCCACAGTCGGTTAAAGTTAAACTTCTTTCATTGTAATTTTACGTCACTTTTGCAATTAAAATGTAAATTTTTAATTGAATTGCAAGCGTCAAGATTGTGAATTTTCGAGCAAAGGAGGCACCAAAAGGACTGCAACGGAAGTGCGCAAGCAACGCAAGTAGGTAGACAGGCAGATAGTATACAATTAGGCGCACATATAAATATGTATGAAGACAAGGTAATTTGCTGGGAAATTAGGTTAATGTGTATACCATGCTGTTGATAAGTGGGTTATTATGGAACATTTTATGATTATGTGTTGACCTGTATTAGATGAAGCACAGTTTTAGGCGGTTAATAGGATGAAAATAAGATGACGCATCAAAAATGAGTTTGTATCTTAAATTGGGGCAGTTTTGGGAGAATAAGAAACGCAATTTAAAAAAGGAAAACAGCTGTGCAAAAGAGGAGACACAAGAGCGGAGATAAAGCTAATCAAAAGCATGGAAAATAGGTACAGGATGTGCGCAAACAAAATTGCAAGTAATGGCATATATTTACTTCTTGGTGATTTTAGAGGATGGGATTGAGATGGAGTGAAAATGGCAAGAAAAAAAAATAATGTAACGCAGTAGTGAAGTGTAAAAAATTGTAAGGCCGAGATGCATAGAATGGAAAAAACCAAATAAATAGCATAAAGCGATATAAAATGAAATTGAAATTGTATCTAAGTACAATGAAATGAAACACACTGAATTGAAATGGAATAAAATGAAAAAAACGAAATAAATGATATGAAATTAAATGAAATGCAAAATAATGTGGGCAAAATAATTTGGAGTGAAATGAAATCAAAGTTCAATGAAATAAAACAAAATGAAATGGAACAAAAAGATGTAGTGAAAAAAATTAAAACCATATAGCAGGGACCGTAACAGTTACAACTTTTATTAAAAAAATCACTCTTTAATAAATATTTTTGACTTTTATTTAGTTACTCTTTAAATAACCGTTATTTCTGACTCTTATTTTTTATAAATCGAAAATAACAATTATTTTTGATTTTTATTTAAATAATCTGCAAATAACAGTTATTTTTGATTTTTAAATTATATGTCTTAAATAACAGTTATCGAAGACTTTTATTTATAAAAGTCATAAATAAAAATCAGTCACTGATCTTTGTTTTTTCAATCATAGTAGTAAACTTTTGTTTTCCAACACCTTCTTAACTGCGAAAAATGTTAATGCCTTTTAAACGATTGATTTAAAAAATAAAAGTCGGTCACTGATTTATATTAATGACTTTTAAAAGTAAAAGTCACTGACCGATTTTTATTGATGACTTTTGTAAATAAAACTCTTCCATAGCTGTTATCTAAGCCATATAATATAAAAATCCAAAATAATTGATATTTTGGATTTATAATATAAAAATTAAATATAATTGTGATTTTTTTAAATTTTGCATAAAAATTGCAAATAAAAATTTATTTTCAAATTTGAGTCTCGGTGCAAAACGAAATCGATTGGTATGTTTCACTTAGTTGTAGAACATTTCCTTCATAGTGAATTTGTCCATGACAGTTTTCATCAACAACTGTTATGTTCGGTCCCTGCCATATAGCAGAAAAGGATATGAAATCAAATGAAATGAATTCAAAGAAATTAAATGAAGCAAAGTGAATTGAAATTAGATCACAGTACTAGGATATGAAACAAAGTGAAGTGAAACGAAATGAAATGAAAAAAAAATCAAAACAAATTAAGTGAAATTAAATGAAGTTAACTTGAAACGAAAAGTGGATAAGATTAAATTAAGTAAAATAAAATGAAACGAAGTGAACTCATAAGAAATTAAATGAAAAAAATAAATAAAACAAAGTAAAGGGAGTTGAATGAAGTAACATGAAATGAAATGAATGCAGAAAAACTTAAATGAAATAAAATCAATAAAACGAAATGAAGTTAAATAAAGAAAGAAGAAAAATGGAAGGAAATAAAGTTAAATGAAACGACGTGAAATAAAGTGAAGAACTTTTAACCCAATTCAGCTCAACGAAACTGACTGGGATGGAACAGCTAAAATGAAGCTTTTGGGTAAGCAGCTTTGGGTTTGGAACCTTGAGCTACGGCAAAAAGAAATCGAAATTTATAGCGATCTCCCCGACATATTTGAGGTCTTCCCTTAAACTCGTGAAAGCGTATGGAGCTCTATTTACTAGCCCCTCGTAAATTTACGAGGCAAATTTTATGCGCAAACGACCTCGTAAACTTCAATATTGTCGAGGGGCCGAAATTTTTATACTAAAATGTATGATAAAATAATGAAAATAAATGAAAAAATAATACGCGAATGAAATGAATAAATTTCATCCACTAACTATATTGAAATAGGTTTTCTGCTAATTTTCTGCATTTTCGATTGTATTTTAGCCAAGAGTGATAGAGACAAGATGGCGGGATGTTATGGAAAATACTACGAAACAAAAATCGCTTAACAAAATCCTGGTTTATCTGTCAAACAGTCACCTTACGCACCTACTTACACCTTTTGAGCAAAGGGGTCGTTCCCATAAAAGCCTCGTAAACTTACGAGCTTTACACGGTTTAAGACTTTACGAGTTTAAGGGAATCATCTAATTGTTGAAAGGTTCACTAAAGCTTGTGACAAAGCCATGATCGAGCGAAAGCACGCATGCATGGAAGTGTAAGAAAAGATCTTTTTAAAGTAAGATTGATATAGAATGGGCTTCATGCATAAAAAATGAGCTTAAGCTCAGACTCAATATTTACACTGAAACAGTAAGCTGAAGTTCAATTTTTACTAAAAATCGATTCGGATCTGAAGTTCACTTTTTATGCAGCTCACTTTTATTCGTTGGTTTCAAAGCGTATTCCAACAGTACCAAAAGAAGTTGCGCATATGCTGCTCTCTATTCTATATCCGGACATATTGAACATTCCATATTCTATCTTACCACGAAGCTATCTTCGATTTAACGCATTCTCTGAAGCAAAATACATTCCTTTCCCTGCTTTAAAGCTGAAGTTGCCAACCAAAGTACTAAAGTCCGCTATATTTTATAGCTTTTAAGTGCAAGTGCAGTATAAACAAGTCGTTAACTAAACAAAGGATATTACAAAACAAAAACAACAACAACAACAACAACAATTACTATGCAGTGAGTACACTACAATCCAATGCAATACTTTTACTTTACTTTACTTCGATGCAATAATTTGTGTAAACTTTTCAAAAAGGGAAATATAAGAGAAATGAAGCTGTAGAGAGGACTTAGAGTCAACGAGCAGCAGCACTCATCAAATGTCACAATCCTTGGTATTTACACTTAGTTGCATTGAACGGTTGCCATCAATGATGGACTGACATACGTTGCTATAGTAACTGTGGAATGGTAGTAGTTGTAATCATGGTAAATACCAATGGTCAGCCATGTGAAAAGCAAAGCAAATAGGTCGCTTCAAAGTAGTGCAACTTCAAATAGAAGCGAGGTAGAAAACTGTAGAGAAATTGAGTTCGGAATGTTGCTCAAAGCAAATATTTTTAAAGCGATGACGAAGTGTATAGCCACTAAAGGAGAGATAGATCAAAAAACCTGCAACTTAGTGGCAAATAAAAATCAGCAACTTTATTAGTAATGACGCTTAAAAATCACTCACCAGTTGTATAATTTAAATTTAAAATTCTTCATAGTTCTACTTTGTAGTTAAAATTTCAAACAACTCTCCTCCGCAATATAAATAACTTCTAACCGCGGCATTCACATAACGTAGAAAACTTTCAGCAATCCACACAACTGTCAATAACAAATAGATACATATGTACATATGTATGTTGAAATAAGTACTCCACAGTCTTAATGCTATGCACTTCATCTAAAAGCTCTTTGCAGTTTATTCATTTTATTTGCCCGCTCTTGCATTGTGTTGTTTTGTGCCAAAAACTTGTCAAACTTTTGCGGCGATATTCAGCAAATATACTCGCTTGTCATTCGCTTTTATACCAAAACAGTGGCTGGCGCATCAACTTAACTGATATCAACTCAACTATACTCGACCGCATTCAACAAATGCGATATGCGACCACTGATCGTTGCAAACTTCGAACTGCTTTTTAAGTGGGGAAAGGCAGCGTAAAAAGTGCGCCATGCCAGTGGAATAAGAAGTGTGTCAGTCATATTTTATGGGTGAGTGTGAGCATGCTGGCAACTGGAAAGTGCAAATGTGCTTGAATTTTTGATAAAACTATTACACTACCGAGTATATGTAAGAATTCCATGTGTTGATGTGGTGATCCGCAGTGTGTTTCTAGAAATGGTTGCGTTACATCATTTTAAGCTCCAAATATTTCAATATAAGAAACTGTATGCAACATTTTCGGGTGCACATTACACCTCTCTCCTAGGGCTACAAAAGGAAGATCGGTAAAGTTATCTAGCGGAAGGTGAATTATTTTTTGGTCCTAGCTTTTTCACCTGCGCCGGTAGGGTCCAACTAATAAGTGAAAATATCAATTTCAAAGCTTTTGAGATAACAGAGTTATTACTTTTTTTTTGCTTCTAAGAAGACAACGATTGAAGTATTTCAACTCTTTCATAGACCTTAGCAGCTCTCCAAT
The DNA here is from genome assembly GCF_013731165.1 of Rhagoletis pomonella. Taxonomy (NCBI): domain Eukaryota; kingdom Metazoa; phylum Arthropoda; class Insecta; order Diptera; family Tephritidae; genus Rhagoletis; species Rhagoletis pomonella. The sequence continues at coordinate 33,095 of NW_023459351.1, read as the reverse complement.
ACAGGCTTTTTAGAAAATTTTCTGTTGACAGAGGATATTTTTGATTTTAAGTAAATTTATTTGGATCTTCAAAAGTCGCCTTCACAAAGCGAAGTATTTGGTTTCTGTAATGATTTTGTTGTAAACTGGTCTGCAATTCTCAAGTATCTCATGCAATAATTAACATAAAGTAAGCGTGAGCAAAGCACTTCCAACATCGATGCATACCACCTGCAACGCAGGTAGAATTCGATTAAGATTCGATTGAATATTTTTCTAAATTTTAAATCTTGATAGACTTGTTTTCCGTTTGGTAGATTTTGACAGAAGATATTTTTGACGCGGCAACATTAATTCCTACACCAACCTGTGTTTACAATTCTGACCAGGCTTATGCGATAACCAATAGGTGCTTGCTGATTCGCTACTGCAGAGCTGACTGTCCGGAAGTTTCCGGGCAATATCAGTAGGTATCCTTGTCAGCTGTTCATTGCATTACAATGTGTACAAGAGACCATGAAAGAAAAAAGTCATCCGAATGCGATGAAAATATCAAAGCACCACCATACCGCAAGGACATGGACGAGAGTTTATGGCCCACGCAGTATATCTTTAAAATATAGCAAATATATGTATGCAATGAGTTCGTTTAGCCAGAACTACAGTTTTTAATTTAAAAGCACGTGAAGTAGGTACATTCAATTTTAAAGTCGAAAATTTTTGTTTTGAAGGGGTAAAAAGGCCAGGAAATATGTGGTTATTGGTTAATACACAATTTGTTTTTATAAAAAACATAATATATTCTATTGAAACTAATTATCTTCAATTTTATATTGGATAGTCCCTCATACATACATACAAACACATGCAATATATAATATTCCCTCCCCCCCCCTCCCCCCCTCATTAGTCGAGTTTATTTAATTAAATCTCTGCATGCGATTTTTTTGGAGAATTTCATTTAAATCAAAAGGCGAGAAAAAATTACTTATCACCCTTTTCATTTTCAATTCCAATATAAGCACGCTCAAAAATGCTACATGCGCCTGCAGCTATGCAACAATTTTACAACTTCGTTTCGTTCTACTCCTCCATAAAATAAGACTTGTCAACCTACACTTTTTTGGAATAGGCCATTAAAATTGCTGTGCCACTCATAACTCTGTCGCTCTGCCAAACAGACCGACAAACGTACCAAATTCGCTAACATTTCACGCACACTATCTGCTGTACGCCTCAAAATATGCTTCAGTAATCCAACAAAGTACTTTTGCATATTTTCGCATAGTCACTTTGCAAGCATTCAAATACTTTTTGCGCTGCAAAGCTAACAAAACGCCGCCGCGTTAGTGAGAAAATAAAAGCGTTGCAAAAAGGAAGGAAGGGAGCGGAAAATGGTTTAAAAACAAAATGGCCTAGTGAAAATTATGAGCTCAACGCGTGACCATATTCCAGCGGCATGCTTAGGATCTCATACTCGTAACTAGTTTTTTTTTTTTTTTTTACAAAAAAATCCGTTTTTGCGTCATTTCTTTTACCCTCCTCGCTATTTGCTATTTTCGCTTCCGACCAGGCAACGCGCAGTAAATTATGACTAAAAATATTTACTTAGCGATTTTCATTTCTTTGTTGCCTTTGCCATTTTTTTTTTTTTTTTTTTTTTTGTGTCGAATCGCTTTTGCATTTCATTCAAGCTTGGCAGCTTCTTCTTCCGCTTTTGTTAGCTGCTTTGTGGCGAAATTTCGCCTGAGGATCTGCACAAATTTGTCGACTTAGTTAATGGGTTTTGACATGCCTGCTGCCCGACAGCTCTAAGTAATGGACACAATTATTTGCGAAGGCATTTCAAGAGTAAATTAAATGTGCAGCATCCTTCGCGCAAAAACTATGCCGAATTGTTTGTTGGCAACTTTTTTGTGTGCAGAGTTTGAGTGGAAATACTACAAATGCAGTTTGCTGGCAGTGAACTTAAACTTAAACTAAACATTGGGGTGTACATATTTCACTGAAGTTAAAGTTTTTTAAATTTTGCTAACAAGCTCTCTGTGCTAATCGCTTTCTTCTACTTCGATTCCGATTTCCGCTCTTAATGCGTGCATCCTTGGCTTCTTCATTCAATTACAACTAATAATCCAATAAGTACATCCATTGCGTATGCGCCCTAAAGTCTACATTTTACAACAGTTTATTACTATCTGACAAAGCACAAAGGAACAGCGTACAAGTAGGTACCCTCAAGCGATTTCTTTCTTTTTTTTTGCGCTTCACCAATTTCCTTTCCTTTAGTCTTACTCCTTTACTGTGTACTTTGCTCAAATATTTGCCTTGCTTTGCTTTCAGTATTATTAGTCGACGTATAACACAAAGAATGTAGGTCGCGCTTAAAAGGCTGATTACACTTGCAGGCACATATACACATAGGTAAAGTGTATCTCTGCGATCTCAAATAGAGTTGTAGAATCTTTAAAGCAGCGTTGAAGCATTTTTGTGGCTGCTGGCTGCAGCAGCTTTGGTGCGTTTTTTTTTTTTTTTTTGGTAGTAATGTATGTATACACCAAAATGTGATTTTATTGAAATCTAAACTAAATGAAGCTTCAGATCTCAGTAGTGTATGCATAATTTAGATGTGGGAAGAGCATTTATTAACATTTTTATGGGGGCTGGATGCCCTCTTGTGACCGTACCACTGCTTCGCCATTTATGCTTGGAAGTTTGCATTTGTGTGTTGAGTCTGTTTATATTTTAAGCATATTTATACGCGTTGAATTATTCTAGATGAAATCTGATTCCAGTAAATATTTGAGAGAGAAAAAACTATGAAGAGCAAATTATGAGGAGTTCAGAAATACTGAGATACAGAGATTTTATTTGCTTTCAGTCGTTGTTAATAATCTACCAAAATACTAGACCAATGTCAATGTTTACCGTCGTAAGAAATTATTTTTAAAGTTAACGATTCCCATACAATTCATATTGCTCTCTGCTCCGTTCAAATATTAAAGCGTCAGCTGCGAGCATGTGATAAGTGCGATATCCATCCGTCAGTTTCGTCATGCTCCTCCAAGTGGATGGGCCGATTTTTACTCGATTTTAAAGCCAGAAGTGTTGATAGATTTAGCCTTTTACTTTGTTTCATGGCAGCGAAATTTCGGGTCTAGCTTCTTAGATTTTTTCTATGATTTCTTAAATGGCCTCTTTTATTATACATGCATATATTTATTTATTATTGCGGCGTTTTAGGCCTAAAACTTAAAATTCGTGTAATAAAAGTTTACAGTTCATTGACCTCGATGGGCTGCTGGAGAGGCGTCGGCTCTAGTCTACTCAGATGACGGTTTCGTCAAGTGAACCCTCTCGTCTAGGCCGCCGGCGGAAAGGCCTGATTGTATCCCGTATGTATCCTAGTTATTTTATATTAATTGGATGAAATGGATGAATCTATGAGTAATGAATGAAACGACTAATTAGACCTCAAATGAAGTAACAATCAATGAAAATTAGTGGCGAAAACTTTTAACATACACATGGACAAATCTAAGTTTAGGAATTGGGTTATGGATAGAAGTGAAAGAATTCAAAAATTCATTGAATAAAAACCACTTTGGAGGAACTTTTCTACCTATTTTTTAGTTTTCTTGTTTTGCCTTTCAGCAACACTAATCCGCTCAACATTTTTAGCGCACTGAAACAATATAACAACTATACAAGAAGGATATAGGTTTGAAATGTAATTGCTAAACTCACTTTTAAATATTCGCTGCTCTCTAAAATGATTGCGAAAATATTGTCATCATTTTGAAATGACTACTGATTTCTTAAAATATTCATGTGACGTATTAAAAACATTCTTTAGATTCATCAGGAGAAGAGGAAGAAATACTTTTTTCTCAGAAACTTTGTTTAAAATATGTATGAAAAATTTAATCTATAACGAAAACAATTAAATTGTTGGTAACATACTATTTGAAAAGTAAAATAAAGCAGAACATAAAAAAATTTAGTTGGCTTTTTTCGAACTTTATTATTCAAAAATTTAATGATCTATAAAACTGCATACACAAAATTTTTCTAAGCACTCCAAATTTAATTTTGTTTTAATTTTGGTGAAACTTTTTTTTTAAGATTTAAAATTTTTCTGGTGAATTTTATTTTATTTTTTTTTGTTTTGGGGGAACCCCAATTATGAAACATTTATGTATTTACTGGAACAAGAAAATCGAGTTTCTCCAAAATTGCTATTTTTTCTGCTCCTTGCACAAAAAAATTTTATTTAAACAAAAAATAATCCAAAAATTGGGCTCAATTCAAAAATTGGGCTAATTGATTGAACAATGAAGGCCCCAGTGAATTATGTTAGCATAGTTTAGCTGCTTAAATCTTTTCTAAAAAGAAAGTACTTATGATGATGGTGTCTAAATTAGCAGACTGACCAGCAGCAACACAACACTAACAACTTATTTGGTAAATTCGGTTCTCAATGTGTATGGATATATCGAATAATTGCGAATTTTACTACTAAAGGAATTTTTTAACTTTTTCTCCTCAAAAATTTATAAAAAACCAAAGAGAACCGTAACAAATAATAGTTGAGAACTACAGACGAAAATATGAATAAAATACTAAGAAAATGTCGTTTAGTTCAACAGGAGCGCTGACCTTTTCGCAAAGCAGTTGGCTACGCCAAGCTGAATTTAAAACAAACTTGCTTTAAACTAAAGGAAACAAGTATCTAATAAATACATACTTGATTGGCGAACGCAGTATCTTCAGATCATTAAAGGAGGGATAATTGGAAACATGAAATTAATTGCCATTCAAATTATATTCCAAAAAATGCGCTTTTGCACAGCAGCCTATCCTACCCTCAGCCAGTGACTAATCTATAGAATTAAGCACTCGATGCCTTTGTCCAAGCTCGCCCATTTTCTACACAAACAACGCTATGCTAAACATCACCGCTTAACCAATTTTATTGCGTTTAGAAAAGAGACTTTAATAAATTTAATAAGAGCCTACAGAAAAATGGCTTACAATGAAATTCGCCTTTCCATCCGCCTTTTCACAATCAACGCTTGGGAATGGGGTCAAATGACAATGTGTAACGGAATTATCCACTTTATTATTCTTTGTGTGTGTGTGTGTGTGTGTGTGTGTGTTTCACTTCATTTTTCGAACGATTTAACGGTACATTGAAAGTAACCTCATTCCTCAATGCAGAATGGATTAGAGGAGCATAAAAGTGTAAAGGATAAGAGCGCTACTTGTATTGTGATATGTTTTCGCAAAGATGGACCGATGAGCAAATATACGCAACGAATGTGAGAATGCGAGCTGAAATGGCTATGCATCTAAGTACAGTATATATATATATATATATATGCGTTTGTATGTAAGCTTACGCCCATTTCATGTAGATACTCATGTTCAAGTGTTTGTTTAGTGATTATTTTTGCGCTTTTGATATGCGCACACCGACCGTATGGGGAATGGTTCTTAATTTCCGCTTGGCGCAGCACTTTTTTCTTTGACAAATAAACGAGTACATATGCTGCGAGAACACAGATTCACTGATTCTATGTAAGTACATACACAGATACATATGTACATATATGAATACATACAAAGACCGGCAGTCAATCGGCGGTGTCCTGTTTTTTGCACTCCCCACTGCTCATGCGTTTGTTTATATGTATGTATATTTATTTGTTTGTTTTGGATTTTGTGTACACAGGCTTCCGCTTCAGTCGTTGCTGCGGAACTTTTTTCGTGGGCGGGCGTATGTGAATACTTCCGAAGCGGAAGTGTTTTGTGTAGGAGAAGATGAGCACACATGCATACATACATAAAAACCTGCTTCGAGCAAGCAGTACTCGCATTTGTGTAGGCGCTGGATGTGTGAGTGTAGGTCAGCGCCTGTGTGTATGCTCCATGTGAGTGAAATCCGTTTTGTAGCTCCCCGATTTAATTGTTAGTTGTGTTTGCTTGCTATACGTTCTTTCTTTTTTTTTCTATTTGCTGATTTTGTTGCTGGTTACATCTTTTTCTTCGCTGGTTCTGTGAATTGTAACTAAATAAATTGAATTTCAATGCAGACTTTTATGCGCTATAACTTTGTAATGCTGATACTGGTCTGTTGGTGTGATAAAATCGTAGGGATTTATTTTGAGTAACGATTGAAATGTTAGCCTGTTGAAATTGAATTTGTAATGCGACATTTTTTTGAAGTTTTTGTGTTTCAAAGTCTACTTTTAGGGGCTTTACTTGAAAATCTTTTTATTTATGCCCGTTAAAGACTACTTTTAGGACTTTGAAAAGAAAAAAATGTATTCTGATTCCCAAGTCGTTAGATGCACACACATATGTACCTATGTACAAGGACAAAAAATACGAACGACAACTGGTTTGAGCTGAGTTTTCACTTGAGAAAATGCGTGCAATAATTATATATATTTATTATTATATAGTACGCAAGAATTCGAAAGAAAATCAGCAAAGTAGAAATGCGTTTGATTTATGCCGAAACCGGAGCTTAGTTCGAAGTCGGGTTGCTTAAGTTGAGACTACGGCTGAGCCAGACGTAGGTTGTGAGGATGGCCTTAGGCGCAGGGTGGATTCCCTCTCAGATAAAGGTGTGCCTACCGCCGAACCTGGGGTAGAATTCGAGTATGTCATATATGTGAATACTTATTTTCAAGACGAGGCAAGAGAAGGCGGTTGAAGAGGAGTTTTACTTTGAGTTTGAACTTGTGTTCGAGATTGGGTTTTGGTATGAGGTTATGTTTGAGGGTGAGTTGGAGTTAGAATATGCATTTGATTTTGAGTTAGACTTAGAGTCCAAGTTGAGTTTTAACTTAAGATTCAGTGTGATTTTGAGTTCGAGTTTGACCCGCACTAGAGCTTGAATTCGAGGTTTTAGATAAGGTTGGCGCTAAAACTGAGGATGAAAAGGGTAAGACTGTAAATAAGGCTGAAATGAGGCTTAGGTTCAGGAAGAGGTCGAGGTGGAGACTGTCACCTTAGCTTGATGTTGAAGCCATGCCTAAAGCAAAGAGGTTGAAAGGTTAAGCTGAAATCGAGGCTGATATGGAGCCTGATAAGTTTTTCATTAAAAACGGCCTCAAGCTCAATAAAAATTGTTGAATATAATTGTTATAAGGCCATAAAATAACAAGAAGAAATTAAACTTTTTTATAATCTAAGATGATATTAAAATAGTTTTTGAAACAAATTTAATTTTTATAAAACTCAATTTTTTAAGTTTTTTATTCAAATCGGTACATCTCAAGCAAATATAGTAGATTTTATAATTTCGATGGAAAACAGTACTATTTTTTTTTTTTTTTGTTAAGGAGGGTGATGGTATAAAGGTAAAGGAGGTTTAAGGTATAAAAGTTCTCAAAATCTTCTGGCTATACCATTTTAATAGAAGGAAAATCAACCAAATTTGTATATCCCTACAAAAAAAACTCAATGTCTCAACGGCTTCCTTTTGTTTCGAAAGGAAAATAAATACCTCTATATTGTACTTTTAAATTCACCTGAAAAATTATGAAATTATTAATTTTAACAAATATTATATTCTTATGTATGCACATTAGGGCGACGTAATTTGATTTCGAAAATTTTTTATGGCATATTCGGATTCTACGTTCGATTCTAAGCAAAAATGGCGAACAAACCATATATCAAAAATGACGTTTGAGCTTCCCAGTTTTTAAACGAAAAATCAGTATTTTCTGAACGAACCCCCATTTTGGCTAAAATTGATCGCAGAATTTGAATTCTGACAAACACTTTCTTCGAAAATTTTCCACCGAACAAATTACTCCGCCCTAATGTTAACGCATATTTGTGTCTATACATAAATGTTAAATTTTTCACTCATCGTACCCAGAAAATACTCGCTACTTTCGGTCGTCAAAATAAATACTAAATAATTTTTAGCAAAAAAAAAAACCACTTAAATATATATATATATATATATATTTCATGATCCAATGATCAAATCTAAGCCAGATTAGTATGGGACCACCTCTGAGACACTACCTTTCCGATGCAAAAAGAATTTTCGAAATCGGTTAACGTGGTGGTTATGCGGTAACATACATAAAAAAAATAAAATAAAAATATTCCGACGAACTGATAAACTCCTCCATGTTTAGAAGTCGGTTAAAAAGGAAAAGAAAAAATAGAAGAAACCACGGCTAACCAAACAAATATATCCACAGCAACGCTGTGATTACAATGCCTAATAACTGGCACTGATTTTTGCCACAACAAACAATTGCGGCGAAACAATTAAAAGTAGCTAGACACGTTTTGACGCAAGCGTAAATAATCACTTACAACAAAGTATTTGCAAGCAAAAATACTAAAACACAGACAAAACTAAAAGCGGTGTTTAGGTGGGTGCCTAAATGTAGGCAATTACGACAGCACGTGTTCAGAAAATATTAAGACGTTTGACTGTTGAACTGGAGCTGATTCGCTTACTTGCACGAGCTCAACATAAAACACACAAATAATCAACACTTGTGCGCCTAAAATTATATATGTGCTTTCTACAAGCAGCAGTAGTAAACCACACAAAAAAAAAAAACAAATATAAAATAAATGTACCGCATACAAATAATGAAATCTCTTTATTATTTTTATTATTATTACAAGTCGTAATACTTTTGCGAACGCACGCCCAAGTAAAGCGTACACTTTTAGGCGCCCCCGCAATTCACACGCCCTAAATATAAAATGCATAGCATACTTTTCGGCTGTCATTGGCGGTGTTTGTGGCAAAATTTTACGAGCGCACATTTCGCATTTCGCATGTAGCGTACACAGCGTAAACAAAACAAAAAGCGATGCCAAGTGGCTGCTTTTACAAAGTTTGCCTGCTAACATATGTACGTACATTGCAGTACTAAAACGTAATAGGTAGCAAAGATCACGTATACGCCAAGGCGGCGGAATGCGAAGCGATTACATGTAGGTACCTAAATAGGATGGTGAAAGAGGCCAGTAGCGGATGCTGTTAGTGGTATTGTGCTGCGAGCATTGGGCGCAAGACAAAAAGGGATAATTGAGCTGCCACATGTGTTTAACATCACTTTTGCTGGATTTAAACAGATTCCGTTTGTTATACATAGGATAAGGCAGCTGACAGAAGTATACGCAAAGAGAGTTGCAAAGTATGTAGTCGGCCTACCTTAATCCTGTCGAGACATTATTTTTTGTTATTTTCGTTTTTTCTTTTATTGTTTCGCTCTTTTGTTTTTTTTTTGTCAATACTCCTTTTTATTTGTTGTTATAAAGGACATATATGGTGTATTTGATGTTCCTATTTTTGGTTGCAATTACTGCGAGTTTCAGTTCAGGCATCATAGTAGAAATGTTTTTTTTTTTGCTGCAAACTATAGTTGCTTTTGTGGTAGCGCTATATTTACTGCTGTCGGTGTTGCCACGCTTTACGAAATTTTTGAAATGAAATATCTGTTAGTATGATGTTCAAATTTTGTATTCTTCAAATGGCTATCTTGTTCAAATGTGTTTGATACAAAGAAAAACCATTAAAAATCTTATTAAAAAATTGGCAACCCTTACGATAAACTGTTATTAAATAAGTTTGTTTTCTAGATTTATTTGAGAAATATCTACTAGTCTTATGAAAATAAATAAGCAAAAAAAAAAATGTATTATATGTATTGTATATTGAGCCCTAACCGCAAAAAAGACGTGAGGAAAATTTATTTCATAATTTCATTAATCATGTAGAAATGCATTTGAATTCTCTAGTAATATTTGTGCTTCAAAAAGAAAATTTTGAAAAAAATGTCACTTACGTCTTTTTGGCGAATAATAATAATAATAACATAATAATAGATTGGCGCTTACACATACGTTAGTGTTTGGCCGAGCTTCTCTTCCGATTTGTGGCGTGCGCCTTGAAGTTGTCACACAAAGCGGAATGCACCAACAGTTTTACGCATAGAGACGTAAGAATAGACCGAAATTTATAATTAAAATCGAAATTATTTTCATGCAATCACTTATAAGTCTCATTTTACTTTTAATATAGGTGGCAGCCTTGTACTAAAAAACGAGTTAAATTTTGATTCACTTTCAAATAACTAACTTTTAATACAAATATTACAATACCTTCTTTATGGTTGTTTATGTTTCCGAAAGGGTAGGAATATGATGTATTTTGGCGTGATGTTGCAATATCTCCCTTAGAAAATTTGGTTAGGAAACACACGGTTTCAGTGTTGTGCCATCCGCAATGCCACCGGAAAATCGTTCCACAATACACCATATCAAAATACCTTATACGACCTTATACTTTGGTACATGGTAACCCTGTTTAAAAATACTCTAAATTAGTGCTCCTAAAATTATTCGATTTATCCCCAATTGGTAATATTTTAGTTATGCTATGATTTTATTTATTTGAAAGTTTTTACGTTTTGTTAGTTGATAGGCAGAAGCGTCGCCTGATCATATGCCTGGGACCCAATTAGTGCTGTTAGCACCATTTTGATATGCTTTCTCTGGGATCCTTGGTTTTATCTGCCTTCAAGATTCGTCGGTTTCGTCAAACCATTTGTATTTTTCGATGAATCTAGTTAGGCTCATTTGGAGATCTCAATAAAACTTTGGATGCAAAAGCTCCCCACTCGCAAAAATTGTGTAGGATCGGTTCTTTACTTCCCTCAACATTATAGCTATGGCGCCGAGGGTTGCATGGAAAGCCCATTTTAGCTGGGCCAATGTCCCGTTATCGTGGCCGTTAACTTGACTAGCTTTCCCCGATCTATTTAGAAGTTCTTCTGCCTTACGTGCGAATTGCAAACGCAGTTCCCTTTTGATGATTCCGAGTAGAGTAGTTTATGGTCTTTGCTTCGGATTCGTCAAAAGATGTTCCGGCCTTAGCCCTCCCATTTCCGTGTATATTCTAATATCCGAGAAGCCAGATGAGAGAGAGGTATATTAACTCCACCGTCGAGTTTAGGGCACATTTGCAATCTCTGACTGTTTTAGACTTTGTTACCATTGAGGCAAATGCCACAGGTGCCCCTGGGCTGGGCTCAGAAAATATATGCTTTTCATACTCCTATGCAGTTCCTCTCTAATGCTTTACAGGTCCTTTCGATTCCCAGTACTTCCGCTAGGAAGATACTAGCAATGTTCGGTAGTCGAAACTAGAGAGAGAAACGTTTCAGAGAACAATCCCACACTCACACCGCAGCCAATTTTGGACCCGTCAGTATAGATTTCAGTGAAATTCTCCTCGACTATCGTGCCACTACTCCAATCCCGTGTAGAAGGAAATTTCGCCTGAAATTTTTTCCTGAAGTCTGTCGTAGGAGATATACAATGTGATTATTTCCCGGATTTTATAAGCTTGTCAAGCATACCAATATGACCATGCCGCAGCGCACTCCAGCAGCCAGACTGTTTGAGTCTGATTGTCGGGAACGCAGCAGTATCACGGATGTGAAGTTCTATGCAGCATCAGATGGACGCGATTCAATATCTCTCGTAACAACTGCACTAGCTGTTCTTTGTATAGATACTGCCTAATATCCTGACGTTGTATTGTTTATCTAGTGCTGGCCACCAAACTAACGGCGCGTAAGTTAGTACTGCTCGTTTCATAGCCGTGTACATCCGGAGAACAAGTTTTAGCTGTAATACCTAATTCCTACTGAATATTATTTTTCATGTATAATAAGCTGTGCTAGCTCTCTCTATGCGCCTGTCTATATTGTCTTCCAGTTCAGTTTGGTGATCCCCTACTTCCTCAGTACTACATATGATGAAAAGAACAAATAAAAATGAGATAAATATTTCACCCTTCGAATTACGAATTACGGAAGCCCCACATAAATTCACGAAGTAATGCAAAGACTCACAAATCGCAAGATTAATAAGTAAGAAAATTAGCCACGAGAGGTTTGAAAACCGAGACGTCTACAGTAAAATGGTCATGTGATGTTGTGCCATATACCTTTTGGCGACATCTGAAGACGACTTTAAAGTGTTATGATTTTCATAATTCCAATAAATCCATACCCAAAACCTATTCAATTTACGTAACTGCAAAATTACCCCAATAGCGTTTTTTTGGAAATTAATTTTTTTTTTTTATATAATTATAATTATACTTCCAGGCATGCCTCTACCCTAAAAACCAAAATAAGTGATGACAAAGACAGATATAAGATCAGCAAACACCGATTACAAATATTTCAAACTAAAATCCAAGGCTTAGCAACGTAGGGTACCCCTTTAAAAAAAGCAATTTCAAAGGCATACATACCATAAAGCACCAAAAATACCAACATAAAATAGGAAGAAAAAGGACAACACACAGCGAAAATACAAATTATTAAAAGGATAATAATGGCTTGCCAACAGCCTTACGAGACCCAAAGCGCACGTAGCTTTCGCTAAAAGAACATTAGCGTTGACAGCGAAGCAAATGGCGCACAACAACAGCAACAGCAAAAAATGTTGTACAAAAAAAAAGAGCCAAAAAGACACACGCTCGCTACTTGGACGCTAGTAACAGTGGCAACACACCTTTCACTTTTTCAAATGAAAAAAACAAAAAAAAAAAAAACAGACACAACAACGTAGCACTTTTGCTTGCACTTGCCGCACCCGTACTGGGTGGGCAGACAGATACATAGACACACGTTGCCGGCTCCGCAAGCATGTCGAAGACGACAGCACAAAAACACATAAAGACGAATGACTTTCAAAAGAAAAGGCACTTGAGCTGTTTTTGCACTTGCAATTGTTTCACTTTTTTGCATTTGACATTCGAATTTTGTTGCTTTGCTCGCATTGGAGCACATGATACCGAGCCACAGCAGCGCAGCAGGTGCAATGGTAACACACACACACACACATACAGCTATGCAATTGTACAACACGGAAACGGAAGTGGCAGCAGTCGCATAGCACACGCGAATTTTCTTCGTTTATAAATGTAGACGACCACGAATATTTCTTAAAAGGTTATGATTATGGTTTTTTGCTTGGCGCCACAGCAGTCACAGCCGCTGCCGTTGCCATTGCCGTTGCGGTTACAATTGCCTTACGGTCTGGCATTTTCTTTATGGCGACGCAGGTGTTGAGTGTTTCTAACATAGTGCGCAACGTCTCGTTATGCAGTCATACAAATATACATACATACATATGCAAAGTATACATTTATCAGTGTGTGTGTGTGTTTTTATAAAGGAGTATAAGATTTCTCGCAGAAACTTAAAACGAATTTTAAAATAAAAACACTCAAACGTTGCTCGCTTTTCGCTGTCTCGTAGCATAATTTTAGGTGCACATACGTGGCTTTTAGCGTACACTTTATTTCGTTGTCGTTTGAAATAGCTTTACGCTTCACACATTTCACTACATTTGAGCATCTTAAAATATCGTAAAACTGCGCACCAGCGGCGAATGCCAGTGGATAAGTAGGTATTTACCGTTAACACTTGATTATCACTTCACTGTCTTCAGTGTCTTAGCACGTTTAATGTTTGTAGAAGAAATCGGATTTGATACTTGTTGTGTTTTTACTCTTTCCCAACGAAATCTGGCATACTTTTGGTGACATAAAAAATTTATTGTTGCACCTTTTCCATCTAATTTCATATTCCTGCGACGTTTCAAAAAAAAAAAAATTGGAAAATATGAAAACTTGATAGACAATTGTTTTTAAATGCCCTCGAATGTATGCTTCACTTTTCTCAACATGTCACGCACGCACAACACGTTTCACTGATTTATGACGCCCATATATTTGGTTTTTATATTTTATGTACTCGCAGTCATGTGTTTGCATTTTAAATTTTAACAAAGGAAATACAAGTGTGCTAAAGCTAAGAAATACTTCATAAGTAGATTTCCCAATGACTTCCTGTTAAGGGATTTTAATCATTCGTTTCATGAGTACAAGTGCAAGATTCAGTGAGAAATCAGACAGTTGAGAGTTTTTATTTACAAAAATTTCGAAACCTAAATTTCTGGAAATTGAAAGCCCATAATTTTGGTTTTTGATGATCATAGAATAAAGAGAATGAATCTGGTGTCTGAGAAATTTTGAAAGACGACACACTGAAAACTAATTCACTCAACAATTTATTAATTTGCTAATAGTACTTAATTACAAAATTGTAGAATATAGCAAAGATACAAGAGAATTATGAAATCTTCGAACCATAAATAGTCACTTTTGAGTTCCACGAAATTTTTAAGTTATACTAAATAGTAGAATGTGTTTTTTTGGAATATTTAGCGGCATTGTTCTGAAAAAAAAATTCCCGAATCGTCACATACAGTTTTCGGATTATGGCATACGTGAACGTACTTTTTACCCCATTTAGATTATACAAATGACGGTATCACGTAATTTTGTTTCGTATGGTTTTTGATCCGTGAACGGATGTTACGATTCGAGCCCAGGCTGTGCAATGGTTTTCAGCTTGAATACTCTTTGTGTTTGTTGTTTTTGGTGACGTTTTCTGGCATTGGATGTTTTAACTCGGACATGCATATTCAAGTATTATTAGCAGTGGATTATATTGAAAGGTCAAAACATTTTATTTTTTATATTTACTGGAGTGAGCTAGTTGAACCAAAAATGTATATTAGAGTGGGTAAATTTGAATGGGAGATTTTTCCGACTATGCGCGTATAGCGCAGAAGGATTCTACGTGGAGTTCTAACCAAATTTTCCTTGGGTCTAAAATCAATTTGCAGTTTGCTACAGTGTCGTAAAAAGTACTTAAATTTTGTTAAAAAAAAAAAACATATGTTTACTATAAAGAAGTTTTGATATGAAAAATGCATTTCTGCATTTATCTATTTCTTAAAACCTGCACCAGAGGGCGCAACAGTGAAAATGTTCACATTTTCTTCGAAACCCATTTCCGTAATTTGCAAACTGCAAATTGATTTACGCGCATAGTCAAAAAAAAAAAATTTACCCGCCTTTATGTACATAAATATAAAAATGCTGATTAACGAAATTTGTTTTCGTCAAATGTTTAGGGACCAAATAATTTAAAATCACCGCAGTTGTTACCTGACCGTAAATCGGTACCTCTCGAAATAAAAACTCTCCATCTGAATCCATCTTTCACATTGAAATTACAAAAACCATTGCAGCAGCGCGTTTAACATTGCAGCTTTCAATCTGAGATCTTACAGCATTTCTTCTCACTTGAACTATGTATTATCTATCGCTTAAAGCTTGGTATCGCTCAAAGCGTCCACCCCGACATCAACCAAACTTTGTTAAACAAGTTGTGAAGAAGGCTTCTATTGCAGAGAGTCTGAGTGAGCCAAAATGGAATGAGGCGATACTAAATTTTGAGTGGTACAAGAGTATCGAGTAACTCTAAGTTTCAATGGGCGGGATTTTCAAAAATAGAAGGTTCTTGTATTCTGTCAGCTGCTCTTCAAAAGTATATGACCTTCTTATGCCTTACGTCAAAAATATTCGGTTTCATATTGGATATAAAAGAACGAATTTTTTCTAAATTATTTATTTACTACTTCCACAGTACAGTGTTCCCTAGGTGCTTGGTATCACAACGGACCCACTGGGTCTAAGTGTGCCTCTATCTTGCGTTGGATGAAAGCAACCGCTTCAACCTAGGTGTTTAAGCAGCTAGTATGGGTAAGGGGAAATTTCAAAACTGAGTTTAGCTTCTAGATTTCATAGAAACGTCGCAGTAATTGAATTTTTTATTATTCATCCCCTTTGGCATAATTTAATATTTAAAGTTATTTTCCACATTTAATGCTCATCAACAAAGAACAAAAACTCTTTTTCTAAATAAAAAAAAAAACAAATATTTTGAAAAGTTTAGCCTAAACACTTTAAAATAAGTCACTGATATTTCTAGTTTTTACTCGATCTTTTCTGTAGTCACTTTTGGCTTGGCTAGTTTGCGATTTCATTCTTTAAAAAAAACCCTAATTTTTCTCTCAATTAATAGTAGTAGTCCGGTTTTAAAAGAAATGAACAGTTATACATATGTGTACAAACACACCTGTGTGCCATCAGCTATTGTTTCATGCAATTTCACTTGGATTATGTCAAACTAATTAATATTTGTATAAAAAAATCAATGTTTTTGTCTATCGTAAAAGGAATGCCAGGAATTCTCATTTTTGTTTTTAAATGTCAGGTATATTTATTCTATTTTAACCGTGAGCGATTTTATTTATTTGTTTTTTTTTTTTAGAATAAAAAAACTCAGCGCTTTAATTTTGTTGTTTTTTTTTATTTGGGTTTATAATTTCATAGTTCTTCATTAACTTAAAATAGATTTATGATTTTATTTTTTTACAAGTAAACTGAATATTTAAGTTACGCCACCTTGCAATACATCTTTCTGATCTCTCCGCCGCTTTAACTGTATACTTCTTTTTTCATTATTTTTAGTATTCATCAATTACTCTTTGTCACTTTCGTATTAGGTTTGAATAAGATTCCACAATTCACTTTAGTTTTTATGTCTTCCTTAAAATTTTCACATGCGTTCTTTCACAAAAATAATGTCCCGAACTTTGTTATCAAAACGCGTGTCTCACTTGATTCCTACCAATGTTCTTCAACACTTTTCAAAACGCATCCGCTTCGCTGTGCTTCATGCCTTTACACCGGCAACGACGCTCCGCAACTGAAATATCCTGGCGTAAAGTAATTGCTTATGACTAACGGTGCGCCAGTAAAAGCCTTCAACAGGGAATTTTCTATGAATCAAACCATAGTCGAGGACTAAACATTTTCCACCGAAATAACGACGAATGGGAAATATCCTTTCGGTAGCGGGAGAGAGCATACAACTAGCTCTCGCGTTTACTCACTGGAAACTTTGTATTCACTTATTTTCCCTGCACCTTCTCCTTACCATCCTCAATTGTATGCCTGTGTGTGGGTGCCGTTGTTGTCCTTAGCCTTAGCATTGCTGTGCATTTTGCCGGCTGGCTTGGTCAAGGGTTGTTGTCCTTTGCTTTGCTCGCGCAAAGGAAATTTGTTTATGTTTGCAGGCATGTATGTATGTATGTATGTGATGGTTTGACAGCCTGTTTGGCTGGCGTGAGCGCTGCCACTGAACCACATGTTGTCAACATTGCTTTGCTGTTGTTGTTTTGTATGCTTAACAGGTTGATGTGTGACGTCATTATTTTCCATTGAAGGGGAAGTATTGGGCTTTTATTGCTCCGCTGGAAGTTTATTTTGGGAATATTTTTTTTTCTTGGTGGGGAAAAGGTAATTTTTTAATGGCGGAAAGGAAATGATAACACGAAGGGGTTTGCCATTTTTGAAAATTTCGAAGGATAATGCTCCCTCAGAAGTTTAAAAGATACAAAAAGAAAAAATTGCTACTAAAACAGAATCAGGCAAAAGTGACAGCAATTTTTTTAACTTTATTATTTAAAGAAAAAAAAAACAATTTAGAACTAAAATTGCCACCACAGATTTTTAAGGTGCTACGAATTTTTTTAACCGAAATGAGGGCTCATTTACTTCAATAGTGTCATAACTCAAAAAAACCCAACTCGAGCAAAACGGCTTTAAAGTTTTGAATTTACATATACTCCCGTAATAAAAATGAAGTAAGCTACTGGTAACGGATACTTCTATGAAATTTTTAAACAACATATGTAGAAGCGGAGGTAGCGGTAATCTCTGCGTACTTAACTCAATATACATATGTATTTTTTTGATTTTAACGTTTTTGAAGTAAATTAGCGATTTATAGTCAATGAATAAATAGAAGTTTTAAAATAGTTTCATGAAAATCTTCATCAAAATCGGAGTGGAAAATCATTTGAACCATTTTTGTTCAACATGTTTCGTTTTTGAATTGTTAATAAAAATATTTTTTTATAATTTTCAGTTTTCAAACTTGTTTATAAATAGCAAATCGTCATCTTTGCAACTAAAATTATTTATAATATTTTTCTATAAAAACTAAAATATAAAATACCTAACTCTATGCTGCTAATGAGGTTTTTTAAATAGCTTTTCGATTAACGTTGCTAGATTTAGCATTTAGTTATAATTTAGTCTATAATAGGAGCTAAAGGCTGAGGAGCTGAAAAAAACACTCTTTGAATTATTTTTTTTTTTTAATTTTGTAAAATATATTTATTTTGCTTTTACAAATTAATTTAAAAAACAGCTAAATCAAGATTAAAAAAAAAAAAATAAAAAAAAATATATTAAAAAAATTCTGTAATTTTTTCAATTAGGAAGCTGAATCAAATGTTATTTACAGCATTCCAACAGGTGTTAAGAAAAAAATTTTAGTTTTAACTAAAATTTCGTACAAAAAGTTTCCGGCGAACAGTCCATATAAAATGTGAGAAAAAATAGAAATATGGACGGGTTTAAATGGAAGTTCGTTTCTTAGTGAAATTGGAGAGGCTTAATTCAAAAATGCAATTTGTTTTTGAATTACTTTCATACTTTCACTGTAAATGCAGTTTAAAATTGAAAATTTGGGTTCTTGTAGCGTTTATGTAGGTATCTGCATATAGTTCCTCCTATTTTCATAGGTGGGGTGTCATATGACAGGGCCTGTTCTGTAGATGTGAAATAAAATTTAATATTTTATTTTTGAAAAGGGTTACCATCTGTTAAATTTTATTAAAATTATTTATTATTACAATAGGGGTATCAATCGAAATGGATTTGAAATTGATTTATTTCCAAATTACACAAATGAAATATGTATAACAATGTGGGTATAAGAAAAAAGAAATGCTTTGACATATTTCACAAGAATTCGATGAAGAGTAAAAACATTTCTGAAACATTAATCATTCATTGTCAATGTATGTATTTGTAATCAAATAACAATTACGATGTAAATCTTTCGTTTGACACAAATATTATTTCAATTTAACTAAATTTGACTTTACAAAAAGGTAGCAACCCTCTTAAAGACATTTTCAAGCTAAAACCTTCTTCAACCTCTTTTGTCAGACTCCTATGTGATATCTATTCAATTACCTAATTCCCTTAATTCAAATGGAAATTAGATTTTTTTTAATAATTCATCTATATACTTATTTCTAAAGGGTATTTTTCTGTTACTAAACGATATGTCGTTTACTATTTTATCAAATTTAAATGTGAAAGATAGTGAAAAATTGTTCAAAATTAGTTATTTATTAAAAACAAACGGGGTTTAAAAAAGCTGAAAGCACTGTATCCGGCCTATAAAGCGCCTTATCTTCCATAATACTCCATCAAATTGAATGATTTAAACACCATTTTGAAGGACAGCTTCGCTGGTTGGGGTAAAGATAAAATTTTTTTACTAGGGTCGCCATTCGCTTAAAATCTTAGTGACTTAAATATACATATATATATCGAGTAAAATATTGAATCGTATTCAGGGAATGGAAGGCACTTAAATGCACTCTCAACCAGACTTAATAAGTTTGAATAGGTTTGCAAAATATTTAAAAGTTTAAATCTCTATATATATATATGTATAACACAAAATTTGATAACGTAATACCGAGCATAGCTCTAGAATGGATTGTCCTATATGAACTGTCTTTTTTGTTGCATTTGTTTCTGCCCAAGAAAAATTGAAAAAATTATCCGAATAGAAATTTCCGGATAGATTCATTTTCTATAGATTTTGTTGAAGAAATGTTTAATTTTATTAAATTGTATCAACGCTAAACAACTATGTAGGTTAGGTTAGATTAGAGTAACTGTGTCCGTGTATTCACTACGGGCGGATGAAAAAATTTCGGGCGAATTTGTTTTCGGGCGAAACCCACGATAAGGCTGAATGAGAATATTTGGCGTGTACATTTCTTTTGCGAATATGGATCAATTGCTTCGAAGATAGTTTGAAGTCGCCGATCAGAATTCAGCTGTAGCCTGAGCTTCGACCGAAAAAAAATTAACCTGAAAATTCTTCATCCGTCCATAGTAAATACATGGAAACCAAAAGTGAAAAGTGAACTGATTGCGGGAAAATGAAACTCATGATAAGGCTGATTGTATAAATGTTGGTCGAAACGAAGTTCGCCGGGTGCGCTAGTTTAACTTATTAAATAACTTGGATTAAAGTTTTTAACAGGTGGCAACTCTTTAAAAAAAATAAACCTCTATTGTCTATAGGCCAAGCGTTTTAATGCGACACCTCATTTTTGAAAATAGAACGAATCGTGCAGATCTGATGGCTTAAAAGAAAAAAATTTAAAATTATTTTATGCCTTAGCGAAAACGCATTACTTCAAGAAGTGTGAAAAATGAGCAAGTTTTCATTTCCGCTTTCGAACGTTAAAAACCCGTGCTATTAAATAAAATAATAATGAAATACATATTTTTACATATATTTCTTATTCATTCCATTAAAAATTACCATTTTGTGAAATGTTTATTAAAATAAATTGTTTTTCTGAACAACCATAGTGAGACCCTGTGTTTAATTTTATTCCAAAATTTGTGTTCTTGTAGTTCTCTACTATAGATATATGTACATGGAAATAAAAACCGTCAAACTAACACTGTATTTCAAAGAAAGCATTTTTGACATTTTTTTTTTTCGTGAAGAGCTTACGCATGGCTATGCTCCGATTAAAATTCTTACTTTAAAATTGGTTGACTTTAGTGGTAATTGGAAATATCTGTTTAGTTCCTTTACAAAAATACCAAACTTGTTCACATTGCAGCCCAAAAGATTTTCTCGATGGCGCCGTGCGACGTCTAAATATTGATATTTGTTGCTTTTTCAAAACTACATTCCCTAGAACATGATAATCATATCCTCAACGGTTAATATTCCATCCTACAGCAATCAATAACATACATAAATGGTAGAAAAAAAAAACCACCTTGAATTTATATTTAATTGCATGTGTGCACTACTGCGAATGAACTTATCGCCTATTGTTGTTTTGGTTAACCAGCGAATGGAAATTTTGTAAATTAAAATTAGTTTTTATTTTGTGATTTTTTATTATTATTTACGCTGTTATACTTCTCATATGTACGTACATAAACTCGTCTATATGTAGATATGTCAACTACAAACTTTAATTAAGCGCAGTCAACTTGCTAACAATGCGTATTTAGTACTTTTCATGTCGCCGCAGAAACAATGGACGGAAATCCAAAAGTCATCAGCTAACAAAATAGTGAAAATTCAAAAGTAAAAAAAAAGCAAGTACAGACTCTGGGGTATTGGTATGGTCACACACGCACGTACACTGACTCGCAGCCAAACAGGAGCTGCTGCTATAAACCCAGAATATAGAAAAGCCAAAAGTGAAGCCATTCTAAAACGCTTAACCAAGAAGGACTAAAAAGTGCTTTCCTACACGCTTTCTAAAAAGGCTTTTCCTATTTAAAATTTACGAATTCACGCGAGTGATTACGTTTATATTATGCAGTTTAGGTGGTAATAAAACATATTTAATATGAACTTTAAATAAATACCTTAAAGGAGTATTTTAGAAGCACTTCTCCAAAGGGACTCTTTCCGGGAGCCCCTGTATGAGTAGCAAAAGGAGAAGACCTTCAAAAACCCCATCCAAAAAAGAATGCAGAGTGGAAAGCTTTTTGAGTTTCAGGAAGACATTTTGGTCGGACCTTTAGCTCCTGAAATTATCTACTGGGAAGCACAGTGCAACAGGACAGACGAATGCAAATCGCACAAAAATTGTATGTTAATTCACTGGCGAATTCAGTGGAAGCTGCGATGCTAAACCGGACAGGGATTTTTCTATTGAAAGCGCGACTTCTGTTGGAATGGCCGCAATATGCCAGTGCAGATTGCATGTAGATAGTAAATCTATGTAGGGGTATTGGGGCACACATACGAGTGCACATACGGCTACTTTGGAGTTTGAGCAGCTAGTCAAAATTTGAAAATCAATGCATCGCTTTTTTATTCTTGTGTCCAGAAAATAATAGAAATAAAATAAAATTTCTAATTTTTTGCGAGTTTGAAAACAATGACAAAATTTATGCGATGACAATATTTAATTTATGGACCAAAAATGTCAATATTCTTTGTTATTTTTGGTATAAAATTTTAAAGCTATGAAAATAAAATATAAATTTTGTTCTGAAAAAAATATGTTTGAAGGGCAAATAAATTTTAAAAGTTACTTGGGAAAACCACACTAAGTATCTACAAATATAATAGCATACGTATGTATGTATGTACATAAAAACCCCAACACCGAAACTTTTAAGCCAGAAACTGCATTTAAAAGCAACTTTTGGATTTTTAGATCAAAAGAGGGCGTAAAAATTTTCGTACAGTTTTTTCGAAGATATCATTAGAATCCTCCCTTGTCGCAGAGTACGATTTCCTCAGGACTTTAATTTAAGATTTAAGTTAATTCTAATAAAAGGCTACATTTATTTGACAATTTTTGGAGCAGAAATTATCTGATATTTTAGGCAATGAAAATGGAATTAAATAGTTCGAGTTTATTTTATTTTTTTTTCACATTTCAAGAATTGTTTGTGGGTATTGAAAACGGCTTTCGGGAATATTTTTGTTTTACTTCTCGAAAATTATTGGATTTTTTTTTGTTTTTTCGAGATTTTCAAAATTTTTTCTGGATATTTTGGGACTCTATCCGATATTTTTGGGAAGTTTTCAATCCCTATGGTAATTTTTGGCTTTAAACTTTACTTTTAATTAATGTCTTACTTAATAAATAAAAAATATCGGTATGTTTTGCTCAAAATAAGAAAAGTCCAAAAATAATGAAAATTCCGCGCGGTCTCAGTTTTCCGAAATTTCACTGTGCGTGCATATGTAAATATGCTGTGAGATGCAATGTACGAAAAGCAAAAGTTAACAGCAAATTTACAGTCTGTTAAAAAATGTTATCCGACTATGTTCAGCGGCTGTTAAAACTACTCATCATAAAATGAACCATATCTTTGCTAACAAAGACATGAACCTTGGTGAATGGTTGCTATAATAAACTAATCAGTTACAACATATTTCGAAGTCGTAACTGTGCTTTCGGAAAATTCGATTTCGACCATAGAGTCACTGTGAATGCGCATTATTATTTACGAAAGTTCGAATGTTATTCGGGGTTGTTCGAAAATGCATACGTTTTCGCTTCTCCGAGAAATTCTGCTATAATTCGAAATTTAATAATAAATATTGCGAAAATCGAACTAGGGTTTGAGGCTACGATAAGTTTATAAATTGAGTGATTTATTTTAAACACTACTTAGCAGCACCCAGTTGGCAAAATTCGCAATAAGAAGAACTTCCATAAGGCCATTATTTTGAACTTTTTAAGCGATAGGCCTCTTACTTGTTAGATTACATAGGCCTGCGATGGTTTCTCCCTTAAAAAATTAATTAGCAATTTGGATAGGTATTAGGTACTAAGGTACGAAAAAAATGCAAAAATTCCATCACGCATATTTTCCGAAAAACTTAATTCTTCATTTTCCTTAATGTTACCGCGTATTACCTAATAGCGTAACTTCGAATTTTCATAAGTCTTTCTGATGTACTTAGTTTTTAGGGGAACATATTTTCAGCTAAAATTGGCGATATTTAAGTAAAAATTAGATTTTAAATTATGAAATTTTTTTCATGAAAATTAAAAAAAAATATCTAAAATATGCATGTCATCAAGTCTCTCATTACACAGGCCAGCGATGGTCTCTCCCTTAAAAAACTAATAAGCAATTTGAGTAGGTGTTAGGTACTAAGATACCAAAAAAATATATTTTAAAAAATCCATCGCGTAAATTTTCCGAGAAAATTACTTTTTTTACAAGCTTCTATTTTGTTACACCTGTGTGTAATCAAATCTTGCAATCAATTTTGAACCAACTTTCCGATAAGCTAGAGACTTGAAACTTTAAACTTAGCCCATAAGCCGGTGACAATGCAATATGAAAGATCAGTTGATCCGCTAGGCGGCGTGGGTTTCGAGATATTTGAAAAAATCCGTGCTTATGGACCGATATAGTTCATTTTTGGAACACATATCGCTTAAATGGAAAGAAATAACTCCACAAAAAAATTGGGCCGATTGATGTTTTGGGATTCAATTTTTTTATTTACCAAAAATGTTTTTAAATTACTTGTTTATTTTTCTTGGTACTACTGCGTGTTACTGGCGACAATTTCGAATTTCCAAAAAAAAAAAAAAAACAATAAAAATTTGATTTAGTTACGTAGTCCTTAGTGGTATTTTTGCCTAAAACTAATTAATCTTGGGTTCATTCAATTCTTAAATTCTTTAAACTTACTTTTTTATTTTTTCTTAGTGTTACCGCATATTATTAGCCTAAAGTTCAACACGTTAAGTTAAGTTGTTTTTATTAGTCTTTTTAGGGATATTTTTAGGTAAGTGTTAAATTATTGGCTTTTCATGAAAATTTTTAAAATGCATGTCATCAATAAAAATAAATCTTGATGGGCTAGAAAAAAACTGGGCTGTATTTTCATTTAACATAACTAGATATTTAAAAATACAAGATAATTATTGGAAGGGGGAAAAAATGAAAATTCGCAGGTCTGTATTATTTATTAATTTTTCTTCTTTTTTTTAACTTATATAGAATATCTAGGGTGCTTAAATTTTCTTTGAAATTGGAGAGTTTAATATGAGTGAAAACAAAGGTAATCGAATTTTTTACATTAAGAAAAGGAAGAACGCAAGACAAATAGCTAAAAAAAAGTGTGCTATTTATGGGAGCTTATTGCGTCGGCAACTTTCGTTCTGAAATTCTTTGTTAATTATGCTCGGCTTATCTTAATCGTTGAGCAAGAACGGTATGTAAACAGTCATGTAACAATTTTTTCTCGCAACAAAACTATACTCGATGTTTAGATATCCCATAAATTGACGATAATATATAGATACGTATAACGAGCAGAATTTCCATATACTTATAGCTTTCGAATCAAAATGTAACCGAATCGTTTTTGTGTCCGACACCAAGACTGACTCCACCAAAAGTAAGACCATAACTGATGAATTGAAAAGGTGTTGTGTTTCATTATCACAATACCAGTATACCAAAAAGTTGAGGGTGTGGCTGGGATATTTTAGTCCATTTTTCATTTGATGGCGGTTGCAACGATTTTCATATACTTAGTACCTTGCAAGTAGGATTATACCGGCACAAAAAAAAAATGGTGCGCGCTTTTATCCAGACCCACCTACCGACATCTGTTTCGATGCACTGAATACGAATTTGAGGTCAATTTGATTCATACACCTTCAAAATTTAGACCTTTTACCACAGGGCAGATACTGCCAAAAATTCTGGTCAGAATTATAAGAATTCTACAGCGCCATTTCCATGAACGTGTTAGCAAAATAAAGTTAAATTCAAGCTTAAAAGAAACAATTTGCTAGATTGTGACGACTACTCTAGTT
Source organism: Rhagoletis pomonella (assembly GCF_013731165.1). Lineage (NCBI taxonomy): Eukaryota > Metazoa > Arthropoda > Insecta > Diptera > Tephritidae > Rhagoletis > Rhagoletis pomonella. The sequence goes on along the minus strand of NW_023459351.1, from coordinate 7,688 downwards.
AGAGGCGTCAATTAAAGTACATACACGATCAATAACATTTGTGTACTGGCAATGAAAATTACCTACAAAACCATCCTCCTATATGTTCCGTTAGCAATTTCTTCAGCTCAACGCGCATAAATACGCCTTGGCAATCACACGCGGCCATAATAAAGAACGGAAATACAATTTAATATTTATTTCACCTAAACAAAAAAAAAAAAAAAACAATAAAACAAACAATAAAAAGGCTAAAAGCATAGCGGGCAAACAACGACAAAACAATCGACAATAAAAATAAAACCAAAATGCGGGAAAAAGTATAAAATAACGAAACATAAACAAAGAACAAGTAGCAGCAAGTAACCACAGGCATAGAACTAAAGCCAACAACAACAGTAACAACAGCAAGATGCCCAAGTAGCGTAAATGAGTAAAGCGGCAGCCAAGGAACATACAACACTTTTATTGAGATAACAAGTGAAAGCACACATACACAAACACACACGCATTTGCACGACGACCGCAAATGTAATCAAAAGCCGCCAGCAGTGTAAAGCAATTTAACAAAGCATACTTAGAGGCGCGCTGACAGCGGCGGTAAGCAAGCATACACTGCGTTAAACGCCTGAACGGAGCAAGCCAAGTGAAAGCGAAAAGTAAGCACATGAATGAAATGAAATAAAGCAAATACATGTGTACAAACAAGTATATACAGATACAAGCGTGTATGTGTGAATGCTGGTAGGCGCTTGAAGCTTGTAGCGAAAGTGGCAAAAGTATTTAGAAAGTAAAAAATATTGCAAAGCAATCGTTGTCGGCTTAACACATTCGCATGAAATACATAAATCGCCGTATGTGTTTGTGTGTGTTTGTAATATTTCCCGCCAGCCTAAGCCTTAAAGTAGGCTGTGCTTATTTGCGCAACACTTAAGCAAACTGAGCCAGCTGCCAGCCAAAGCATACAAAGCATAGCGCAAGTCAGGCGGTGAATGGCAGTGATGGGCGTTGTCTGTGTGGAAGTGCTGAAGAGTGTTGTGCGCAAAAAGGGATCATATTGTGGCTTAGTTAAGCGAAAGTAAGTGCTAAATTATCCGTGCGCTTTAAGTTGATGTGTATGCGAATAAGTGAAGTGACGTGCAGGTTGAGGCGCCTTGAGTTATGCTATGAAATTTAAAGGCAGCTGTTTAGTGTGAAAATATAGTTAAACAGAAGGTACAGAAGTGTTTATGTATACTAGTGTAGTAACTGGCTAGTTTTTTCCCCGATGCTAAATACTATCTAATATAAAAAACAATAGGAGATTTTTATATGAGAAGAAGAATGAAGTAGTGATATCTCGATTAGCGAATAAACTGTAGGATAGTCTCCATATAGAGCGCTAAAAGGCAGGAAATGCCCAAGACGGTTTATCAATGGAATACTAAAAAAAAAAAAAAATCGGTGGTGGAAATTTTAGGAAATTTTATCACTCTAGCGGACTTACAAATTTATGTTTTTTTCAGACTTATCAAAAATCGACTAGAATTTTTTAATCTTTGTGAATTAGTTAATGACTTAAAATCAGTAAACTTAAAAACAGATAAGGGTCCATTTGAGCTCAAATATACCACGATGTCTCAAAAGATCCATGAAACGCCCGAGGGGAATAACAAAAATTCCAAAATTTCCCCAAAAATACAATTGGAAATTTAGGGCTAAAAATGGAAAAAATATTCTAAGAAAATATTTGAAAAAAAGGTACGTCCTGCCCAAAGATCCTCAAAAGTTCCAAAATAAAGCTCTATAACAATCCAAGTTAAATCACTCTCTTTAGTAGCTTACAACTAATGGCAGCAATGCAAAACCATAACTAGTCGCGACGGGTAGCATAAAGTACGCAGTGCTCTTGTGGTCGCCAGGGACTAGCAGGACACAGTGCACGAAGTTACAGACATGTCATAACACGGCACTCTGGACCCATCAAAGATCATAGCACAATGCTCTGTAAGCAGTCCTTAGTATGGTTCCACAGACGCGGGTACACCTGCTTGCAGCAGAGCCTTCGCCAAGGGACGCCAGGAGGTATCTGTACAAACTGACGGACGAAGTCCAGGGATTCATAAAACAACCTCTAGACCCGACAGCATGCCGACAGGCCATAAACGGCATTCACAGGGAGTCGGTCTTGACGTACATCGAATCCCGAGCTGGGCACACAACCACCCGAAATGAACGGGACAGAGTTTGTCTGCTTCGGGAGACCCGCACCACAATAGCCAAACTTCGCTTTGGATGTTGCAGCAGGATAAACTCATAGCAGCGCAGATTCCACGGCATGTGGCATTCCCCCAAAACCCCACCCAGCTAAAGCCCTTGTCAATATGGATAAACCCAATTGGAGTTGCGCAACTCCTGGGTCTCCCTGGGTTAGTTGAGCTTGACGACAACGATCGAAGGACAAGCCGATCTAGGCAGGGCAACAACTTAGCTCTAGGTATGGGTAAAATTTTCAGCAGAAGATCTGTATTTGCTTCTTGTGTGTACAAATAAATATTTCTAGACTAGTTCAGGATTATTTTAGGCGCATTTCGGGACTAGACCGCGACTAGTTTAGGACCGTTCCGGGAAAATTTCAGGATCGTTTCGGGGTTATATTGGGAGTAGTTCATTGTGGGGACTAGTAGATGTCTACATTGGGTCTAGTTTGGGCTCCTTTCGGGTTTTAATGAGGGACCATGACCGCTTCAAGACTCATTCAACATCATTTCGGGACAAGTTCACGACTTTTTTTTACCGTTTCGGGGCCGGTTCAGGACTATTTCACACTCATTTCGGGACTTGTTGTGGATCATTTTGGGACTATTTCGGGATCTATTCAGGACTACTTAAGGACAGTTTCGGGACTAGTCGTGGACTGTTTGAGACTAGGTTAGGGATATTTCGTAGTTATTTCGGGACCATTTCGGGAAGAGTTCACGACGATTTCAGAACCATTTCAGGGCTGCTTCAGGACCATTTTGGACTAGGTTATGACATTTTCGCAATTGGTTCAGGATTATTTAAGCAACATTTCAGGTTAGCTTACGACTATTTCAGGTCCATTTCGGGACTAATTCAGGAATGTTTCAGGAACATTTCGGGACTAGTTCGGAATGAAGGTGACGACTTTTTCAAAGCCACTTCCGGACTGCTTCAGGACAATTTTGCGTCTAGTTCAGGGTAGTTCGAAAATAGTCACGAAATGATCCTGAAATAGCTTTGAACTATTTACGAAGTGGTTATGAACAAGTAGTGTACTGGTATCGAAAAAGTGAATCTCAAGCCTTTTTTCGTTGATATAATTTAGAGTTTGTTTACTCTTTTTATTGAAGCCTCTACCTCTACAAGCGAGCGGGTTCTTAAAAAGTTACAAAACAAAGACATTATAAACAGCGCGAGCTAAAAAGTGCCTCCTTTTCAATATCTCATAAAAATAATAACCGCAAAATTGCTAGCAACAAAATCACATTTCATGCTTGGCCTCTTGAAGTTTATAAAAAGTGAGACCCCATTAGCGTGGCAGGTTCAAATAACACATTGCTCATGCACAAACATATCCATACAGCTCAAAATGCCTTTTTAATTTACTGCTTAGTTTCATTCGTAGTTGTTGTTGTGCTCAACCACAACCGAATGTGTTGTAAAAACACACTTATACAGCCACAAAGTATGCAATATATTTTGAATAACAAATAATGTTTGTTGAAAGCCTAAAAGTATGCAAAGCAAAGGTAGACTTCGTGTCTAAGCCCATAGGCATATTCATAAATGCGTATGTTTTTGAAGTGAGGGTGTCTTTTTGTGTGCTTGCAATTAACCCGCCGGCATGCCGCCATATTTTTTGGTACATTTGCGGGCATTTGAAAGGTTTTGTCTGCCTTCGTTTAAGCTTTACAGGCGGCATAAAATATGTTGCATACTTTCAAGCAGAATATCACTAAGCATTTATGTGCGACACTATCAATTTCGTAGAGCGCCGCATTAGTTTTTTTTTTAAATTTAAAGCGAAATTTGTTTGCGAGCGAGTGAAGTGGCGAGAGTGTGGATACTTAAAGCGCCTCACTCAACATCTAATGTTCGCTTTATAGCCTTCATATTTATAGTTAGCACACGTCTCACATGAGTACCCTTCCAATTTCACGTTTACTGCCTTTTGTATGGGAATTTCTAATGATGTCTGCCCGCCTTTTTGGATTGGCGAGTACTAAGCAAAGCTCTGACAACCCACAAACTTAACTGACACCACACACACACACACACACACACAGGGTCGCGAGTACTAGAAACCAAAAATGACTTTTCCGATTTATGTTTATGTGAGTTTCCTAGTTACTTTCCGCTTTTATTTGTTTTTCGCTCGTTGCAGCCTTACTCGTTTATTTGTTTGTTTGTTATTTGAGGAAAACTTTGACTAGCCGCCGTGTCGACTGAGCTGCTTCTTTGGCAATATTATCTTTTTTACAGCCCAGCAAATTTTGCCTATGCAAGCAACTATCGCAGTGTTGCGGGAAAAAAGGTTAAAAAGTTACGACCTTTGCAAAGTTTTTTTTTTATGTTCTTTATGTAAATTTACTACTTTACATGCACTTAAAGAAGTCGAAGGATAAATATGCGCACAACACAGGCACACACACTTGTGCTAAGCTGCTGCATACATGCTAGAGCAACAAGGGGTCTCAAGGTTGAGGGCAGCTAATTTGGCAAGATTTTGAATTGAGTAGGATTTTTGTTGAGCGAGTTCATTTTTCGGTAGCAAAGCCACAGCGATTTAGATGGGCCCCATGGTTGAGTAAGGTGAAGCATATGTTGAGGCGCATTGAGGGAAAACCAAAATTCTTGTTAAGTTTTTAAAGCAATAATTTCTGTATCAACTAAAGAACTTTACTTGAAATTTAATAACTAAAGAAACACGCACCAATCAATAGGCAACTAAGGAAACCAATAACACCCACTTCATTCGCTACATTCGCGTTTCACGTCCCTTTCTCTCCTCTATCATCGCTTGTGTGTTCATCAGTTACATCATTAATCTTTCATTTGCATGTCAAACGCCTACAAATATGTTACACTGATGAGTAGGCATTACATATGCGGACATATGTACATACACACATACCAACAAAAAAGGGAAAGTCAAATCTATACTTTCAGGAAAGTGACATTTGTATCGCCAGCCTCATACATATACCGCTGACTATCCATATCAGCCTCTTAGTGGCCTACAAACAGCTTCATCTTCCCTCCCTTTTCGATTGGTAATTCTTATGCCTGCTCGCTTTCAGCACAGCATTTTAGCCGGCATCGGCATATTTTTGGAATTTTTATTTTTGCCATGTGCGTAGACTGTTTTAATATTCAAGACATGCACTGGCACGCTAAGCGAATTTACGAGAGAAATCAAAATTTATGCAAACAAATATATAAGCGCAAAAGAAATTTAATCTTCCTTAATATTGATTTATATTTTGGATTTTTGCGTACACCAAACACCATCTGTATCAAATTGGCAAAATGCAAAGAGAGCCAACAATGAATTTTGATTTACATAAGTGGTAGGCTTTTAGGCGTACACACATGAAAGTTGTTGTAGTAGCTGGTAATAATTCTTAAAATCAGATATTGTAATTTATGCCACATATGAAAAATATTTAAAACGTAAACAAACCAGGCAAAGAACAATTCAAAATAAATAAAATATTAATAAACTCATAGCGACCGATATCGATAAATATCGGTAAACTTCGATACAATCTTAGCTTTTATGCGTCCCCTAATCTCTGTTCCATAATTTGTAATAAAAAAAATTTATTAGCCATACAAAATTCGTCGCCGCAAATCTGTAATTGTGACATAATCTCAGATTAAACATTAAACCGATAAATTTTCGTTGGGTAATCGAGAGTTATCGATTTTTTGCGAAAGGGAGGAGAAATGCCAAATGTATAAGTAAACCAAAATGAGCGTTAGCATGGAAGAGAGGCGCTTTTATAAACTTTTAGTAAGATGTTAAAATCTATATATCAATACGCTAATATAAATTTTGACCGCATTCGTAAAGGCGATTGTACTGAATCGATTTCAAAACCAAGAACGCCATTGGAAAGGTAGATGTGATGAGTTTTTATGGTTTCAAAGTTGGCTGAAAATTACGGCCAAAAGCGGCGTTTTAAAAATTGTCGTACTGGTGTATAATTGTTGTTGCAATTCATCGAATCATCAAAGTTTATGTTTATCGAAATTTATCGAGTTATCTATTTTTATGGAATTATGCCAACCTATCGAATTATTCAAATTGATCAATGTTTATGGAGTGGTTGAAATTTATAGACACACAAACTTGGTTGTCGAAACTTACGGATAGCTATCGGGCTATAAAAGTATGGGGAATTGTAAAAATTTGTCACGTTAATGAAATTTATCAAGTTATCGATAAATATTAAAATATCATTGCTTATAGAGTTAACGAAATATATAAGGTTATCGTAATGTATCGAGTTCTTTCATTTTTTATTTACTAAAATTTGTTGATTTACACTGTGGAACAAATTCAGGTTAGCAAAAGTTAGGTCGATTCTGAGAGTGAGGGGTGAAAATAGAGGCTAAATTAGAAGACACGCATCGCGGCGTTTGTTTATGTTAGTTCGATTATTTTTTTTTAATCGACCTTCGAACTTTGCAGTCAAATGCCGATTTTCAGCATATTGTTTATATGGTTTTTTGGCTATAACTCGTCGACTAATTGATATTTTGCTAATTATTGCTAGAGACCTGTGCAACAATTAAAATTAAAAAAAAAATTGATTTAGAAAATTTTGGTAGTGAAGCAAAATGTTGGAATTTTTTTTTTTTGGATGCTTTTTGAACATATTTTCCACAAAACTAAGTCTCTTTCGCTTTCTGTTTGATCTATAATATGCTTCTCAGTTTCTTCAATAAATTTTATTTGAAAAGAAAACAATCATAATACAAAACTTGCGTTTTCCAGCTTAATATTAATTTACTTCTCATTTCTTATGTGCCAATTTTTTCACTGTTGGTTTTGAAGAAACATTGAAAAAGAAATTATATCAAATATGGAAACAAATATAATTTTGAAATGTTAGTTATGAAAAGTTTTAAGTAAAAAAATTAAATAAATTAAATTAAAAATTTTTTGAAATGTATCGCAAAAAGACCAGCAGTATTCAACCGCTTAAAAGAAATTTTCCCAAGACTAAGTAACGCCAAAATTCAGGAAGGGGTTGTTAATGGTCCCGACATACGAAAACTAATGAGTCGTCAAGATTTTGACCAAATTCTGATAGACCGAGAATTAAATGCATTGGTCGCATTGAAAGCAGTCATTAAAGGACTTTTGGGTAAAGAAAACAAAGACAACTACAGGCAATCTGTTGCAAACATGTTGGCAGCTTTCGATGAAATTGGGGTTAATATGTCGTACAAAATTCATCTCTTGCATCAGCATCTTGATCAACTCGCTCAACAGTTGCCAATTGAATCTGATGAGCAAGGCGAACGTTATCACCAAACTGCGCTTCCATTTGAAATAAGGTACCTATAGAGTGTGCATATTTTGAATTCCTAGATTTTTCGAATATCTTTGTCAGAGTGCACAATTTAAACATGTTAACGATTGAAAAGTATTTTCGTTTCAGGTACAGAGGAAAGAAATCTCCAGATGCAATACT
>NW_023459350.1:60253-62614 GCF_013731165.1 Rhagoletis pomonella | reverse complement strand
ATGGGTGCTGCTTTTTTGGAAACGTGTTTAGAAGAAGGAGTGCACAAAGTTTTAATTTTTCCGATAGTTGGCGCAGGGGTCGAGCTATGCTTAAAAAAATGCAATTGCTTCGTTGGTAGCCTTTTGCCTAGATTAGCATATAGGATTCGTTTTTTCCGTTAAGTGGGTCAGAGACCGAACTATTCGAAACAGTCTTATTAATGGTCCGATTTGCTTGCAATTTAGCACGTAGGTAGCTTATTGGTCGGGTTAACATATATAATATTTTTCCTGATAGGTGGACCAGGACCAGGTGGTCATTGTTTTACAGTTCGAAAGGTGTTTGAAGGCGCCGCAAGCATGCGGGTATTGGCTATTTAACAATACTTATTACACAGGCCAACGAAAATGGAAAAAAATTTGATGCAGCAAATGTTAACGCTATTTTTGACAGATTTTTTTGTGCTGAATACGAATCCGTAAGCAAAAAGTCTCCATCAGCTCCATATTTTAAGAAAAAACGAGGTCAAATTGTCAGAAAATGGAGTTTTTTGCAATATTTGAGAAGCTCTAGCAAAGAAACAAGGGGTGGTAGAACCTTCCACTTAGGCTTTGATTAAAGCAAGTTCCCGCACCTTTGCTTGATGGTCACTTAGGGCTGGTTTCTCCAACTCAACTTAACTTAGTTTAGCCACTTTTGGACTTAAGCTAAAAGTTAGCCTACGTTTTACACAGCTTATTCTTGACTGAGTCGAAAAAATTGGCTTAACTAAGTTGAGTTGGAGTAAGCAGCCCTTATAGTCATTTGTGGAACAGGAATAACTGATTTCGGGAAGTTTGAGTTCCTACCGCAATTAAGCAAAAGGTGATAGAACCTTCCACCTTGGCTTAAATTAAAGCTAGAACTACAGACTACCATCCCTGAAAGTACTATTCCTGCACTTTGTCCTAATGGTCACCTATACTCATTTACTTTTTAACGTCAAAAATGATGTAAAAATCAGTGTTAGCCGTTAAATAAATGACTATAGGTAACCTTAGGGTCAAGGTGCAGGAATGGTATTTTCAGGGATTGAAGTCAGAAATCCAAGCCTTAATTTAAGCCTAAGTAAAAGGTTCTATGACCTTTTGTTTCATTGCTAGAGCTTCTCAAATATTGCAAAAAACGCGATTTTTTTACACTTTCACCACATTTTTCTCAAAATCTGGAGCTGATGGAAACATTATACTTACGTATTCTTAATCAGCAAAAAAAAACGCCTATTGAAACCAGCTTCAAAATTTGCCGCATCAAAATCGGTGTTGCCCGGTGCTACCTACACTAATTATACAAAGAGAAGCTCCTTATTTTTATAAGAGGTGGTCTCGCGAACGGCTGTACCGATTTTTGGAAATTTGGACACCTACTGCAGACTTTGGATATATTAAGGGAGCGTGGCATCACCCATGCATATCGAATTTTTCGTACCGTATATCTCTGAAAGTATTTGTGGTAATGCCCTGGAAATTTTTATAGAGATTTTGGGGCTACTGGAAAAGGGAAGTGGTGCTTTCCAAACATATTGAAACTTTTACCTATCTGTAAATATATACACCCAGAATACAGTGTTTTTTTTTCTTTTTCGTAATAAATTTTTTTGTACCAAATTTTGAGTATGCAGTTTTGTAGTTCACTCCATTTCAGTATCATAAAGTGCAAGTTTTTAATGGCTATAAGATGCCGTTGATTTTGAGAATTTTTTTCGCTGATGATGTTGCGCATTTCCTCCGTATAACGAATGCGTGAGAGTTTTTTTGTATGGGAAAAAATGCCGAAGAGTGTCAGTATGTAAAAGACTTATTCTGGTGGCTTAACTCCTCCTAAACGACCGAAACGATTTTAATGATAATTTTTAGTGGCGCTGGAACCGAGTTATTGCTAAAAATCGTCGATTCGGAAGCACCAGGGGTCAAAGTTAAATTACTCCCGTTAGCTCAACCATCAGAACCATTGCTGTCCTTGCTTTACGGTGACTAAACAGAATGTGGATCAATGATACTCACCAGTTTGTGAATTGCCACCAACTATACTATACAGATTCAAAGACGATTCACTATCGAGCCGCAAGGAGTTCTTCCCGGTATAACGCTTTCGTCAGGTTATTTAAGACGGCAATGGGGATATGCCTTCTGTCGACCACAAAACCAAACATGAACTTGAGTTGCTGGCGATAACATTGGACCAAATATTTCAAAAAAAAAATTAATCTTGGGCGGGACGAAGTTCGCCGGGTCTGATAGTTTATATATATATACGTATTTAATACATACATTCTTGCCACTGCTAATCACATGAATAAAAATCCTAAAAACGAAAATGTGACTGCAATACTTCTTGTTTAA
>NW_023459350.1:47127-60153 GCF_013731165.1 Rhagoletis pomonella | reverse complement strand
TCGCAGGTTCGTTCCCTGCTGAAGTCTAGAAAAAGAAGTCTGATGAGATGTGGTGATCTCCGAAATAGTGCTATAACTTCTACCGCTTAGACTTTGTTGCTTTTTCAATGTTTCCTAATAAACAATCGTGGTACAAAGCTCAATAAAAATATTAAAAATATATAACTCATATTTTTGGCTGTTGCGCGCTTTTATTAGAAATTCCAAGATTTCGGTACCGAGCATCGAAAGTAATTGATACTTTTTAAATCGGTACCGAGTATCGATCATTACTTAAAAGTAGCGACTCAGCACATTACAAATTCTGAGAGCAATTGACAGTGGACCAAAGAATTCACCAAAAAATGAATATTGAATACACCACACAGTAGCTTTGTTTCTTTACAGATAGGCGCATTTACACAAGGTAGGTTTAGCCGAATATAAGTAAAAAATTACAAAAGCAAATTACAAGAAACACATAATTTTCACGTTATGCGGTGAAAAATTCAGCTGTTGCTCCAACATTAGAGAGATTCGGCACAGCTACTTTGATTGCTTCTTTTACATATTTTTGTATTTTTTGATAAAAATGGGCGATTTATTAAATTTCATAAAGTGTGGCAAAACCTGAGTATATGTGAACAATTTTTAAACATAAAATGCGATTAAAAATTCGCAGCAAATACATATGTTCAGTTGTCAAAAGCATCGGTCAGGTGTTTACTAGCTAGTTTCTGCTAGTTTGCGTTTCTTGACTTTTTCTATATTTCACTCGCTGTGAGCGTCATTCTGTAATCCCTGCAAAAATCGCGACCACTCCACGCATGCGTGTAAAGAGTATTCCCTAAGAGTACTCCAAAATTAACCACAATTCATATAAAAAATATGGTCCAATTAACATTGCGATGTCCTAGGGCAGGACCATATACTCCATCCCCGCATTACATCAGAGTAGCACAAAACTACTCCAACATATTAACAATGGCATTGTTGCTATATTTTTTCGTTTGTACACGCTTTTGTTCTTCACTTCTCAAATACTTTTTCGAAATTAATAAAAACCAAGACAAAAATTAAAAATTATATGTTGCCTCTGACGGTATTCGAACCCGAACATGCTGGGAGCTAAGAACTAACAGCCAGCATCTCTACACGTTCAGCTACAGCCAGACATGCAAATGTGCTTTCAAATGCTCAACTTCAATCACGTTTCGTTAAATAACGAGCAGTGATCGGATAACAAACAGTAAGCTAGCGCAGAGACCCCAGTTGGTCCGCTACAGCATGACAGAGGAACACTTTTGTAAGTACTCCAATCTACCTCAAATAGACTACATGATCCAACGATTTTTGCAGGGATTCTTCCCATTCTTCTTCCTGATAATGATCTGCTAGGGAAGTAAAGAAACAAAGCTAGTGTGTGTACATAATACACTGCCTGTTTTAATATGAGCTTATTATACATATCGCAAGTAGAGCTGCTATCAGTGTTGCCGTTTTGATAAATTGGTAGTTTCATTTCAGGGCTGTTCGAAATGTCAAAAATGCATTGAGCTGTTGTTGCATAGTATTCGTTTATTAGAACATTTGTAAAAATTTTAAATAAATTTTGTCGAATGGCGGTAATACAATGGTGATGTGAAAGTAGAAAAGCGTACTGAAAGCGTGCTAAAATGGCCTAAAACTCGTACCGAAATCTTAAGATTATGATGCTGATATTCCGTAATTTTATTGCATCATGGTTAAATGAAAACAAAAAAATAAAAATAATAAAAAAAAATAAATAAAATTGCGCGAGCACAGTAAGAAATTTTTTTTGGTACCAAATATAAAATGTTTATATCGATTGTATTTTTTTTACATTTTAGATATAAAATAATTGATATAAATTGAATTAATCTCAAAGATTCATACTTTTGCATGAAGTAAAATCAGAAACGAATAAAATAGCAATATCTGATGATTAAAAAAAATTGGTAGTTTGGAAACTGATTTGGTAGGATTTTTTGTTCCTAAAAATATTGTCGAGTGGTAACACTGGTTGGTATATTTAATACACCAGTGGTGAAATATGCATCAATAAGGCACCCCTACACGCTTAAAGTTTGTTTGGGTACTAATGATTCAACATCATGCCTTCTCAAATGCAGCTATAAGTTGCATAGTATATATGAGTACGAACAACAGCGAGACTTTTTTCTACATAACATAGGCGAACGCTGATTTGATTTCTTCTTTTTAATAATAATAATAATGGACGTGTGGTAGGCGCTTAAACTTCTGTCAACTCTGTTCATTTGGCAAGAAACATTTTTTATACCAAATTCTGAAACTGAATTGTGTCTTGGGCAAAATAAATACACCGTTCTTGGCTTGGTAAATATTTTTGTACCAAACTCAAGAATCTGTGTAAGTTTGCAACGACGACCACATTTTCAAAGTATTATAAAAGTAAGGCTAAGTTCACAACCTAGAGTAATAGCGTTACACGATCCAATGGAAATCGCTCAATCCAAAGAAACTTTTTCGCCAGCATAATCGCTGGCGATTAAAAAGTAGCTAGTGTTTAAATTGCAGCAAAATTATACACGACTAATTTTTTAGAATAGGGGAGTTTACGATGAGTAGCATTTTAGATTTAAAGTTGCTACGTACCAATCTAGCACATATTTTGTTGTTGGTAAAACAACAAAACGTGTGATACATTGCTTCGTAGGGATTCCCCTAATATACATATATTTTTTGTTTCCACAACCCTTTGACAATTTATACCGAAACTTAAGCATATTGTATTGTATATAATAGCAGTAAAAGAGATGTTTAATTTATTATATAAATATGTACATATGTATAATTTTTATTTATTTGGGCTTTAAGTATGAGAAAAAGCTTTTTTTAACAAACTGCATAATTTTTATTTGCTTGCACAGCGATAAACACCAAAGACTGTGTAAATGTTGGTTAGAAGCGATTTTTATGTATTCTCGCTACGCTAATACGTTAGATTGTAAACTTAGCCTAATACTGAAATTCAGCTGGACGCCATATTAAAGCTGTATGACTATTATTTAATTAATTTAACAATTTCATTATGTACATTGGCTTAACTATGCCACTTTATATGTATTTTCGAACCTTTTTTAAACAGCGCATCTCTTAAAAATTTAATAATGGCGAAAAATTCATTGATTTCAAAATATAAGTTTCCCAGATTTATTTAAAAATCTTCAAATCCTTATAAATTTTGGGGCGCTCGAGTATTAGAGGGGGTAGTACCGAAATTCACTCGACAGAATGTACCTCGTTTTTAAATTTGGAACTCACATTCATATATATTCGGAATTTTCTTGCCTGCATATTACGAAAAGGAATGCTGAGATTTATAAAAAGAATTCCAAGTCGCGCAGATTAAAAAAGAGCTTCGGTGTAAATTTTATGACTGAGTTAATTTTAAATTTGATTAGTAGTAAATTTTATTCCTCGAATCCTTTTGTACTCTTCACACTCATGAAAATATATTTATGCTAGAATATGATGTAAATTCTTTACCATTACGGTGTATGATTTGAGCCAATACCAATACGTATTTTACACCAACGGAGTTTATATTATGTTCTAGAAACAAGAAAACTTGTATACCACTGGCATAATATATATGCCGAAAATCGTAAAAAAAAATTGACGGTAGGTGTAAATAATGCACGAAAAAACGGTGTAACTTTTACACTGAATCGAAATAAACTGTTCAAAAACTGCGCTTAGAAATAGCATATTTTTTATATTGAAAATGTATATCACGCCGATGTAAAAAATACACAAAATATTTTGGTGTATTTTTGACTTTTGTGCTACTTGAGACTTTCACTTCACTCCATGTTGTTGGTATGTGAGCAAGTAAGAGACTTGCTCTCAGCAATCTAACTACTGGTCCAGATATTAAGCCCAAGCTCTGCTGCAGCAGGCATGGGTAGATACCATCTGGACCAGGGGATTTATATGCACTAAAGGTTGAAATGGACCACGATATCTTTTCAACACTGACGATTCTTCTTGCTAGGCCTCTGGTCCTCCTGCTTGCACACACAGCGTTCGCCGTGTTTGTTGAAAGACATGTGCCTTGGGGAAAAGATCCCGGGAAGTGGGTTTCTAACAGAAGCCTGCTGATTTCTTCCGGGGTGCCAGTGTAGGTACCATCTGGTCTTTTCAAAGTGCATAGGACTTTCAGATGATCTAGTTTAAGGGCCTACTGAAGGCGATGCACCTCTTGAAGAGAGGAAATACTTCCGCAGTACTCACGCCACGTAGTCCTCTCACAGTTGTAAGCGGTTAGGGCTGACTTGTAGGCGCTCCAGTCACCTGTTGACTTTGCCCTATTGAAAAGTTTCCTGGCTCTTTTCCTGAGTTTTCCGAGAGAATCGTTCAACCAAGGGACATCCCTTTGAGACTTCTTGGTTCTCAGTGGGCAACTCTCTTCAAAACCTTGTTTGAGGACATCTTGGAACTTTCTCGCCTCGTCCTCAAGTTCATAGACAGATGAAATTGGTGCCGTAGAACCATTCACTTCCCGCTCTATGTGGAGGCGAAAGAGTTCCCAGTTTGTTTTTCTGGGATTTCTGTAAACATGGTTTGTCACTCTTTGGGCTTCTATATCGAATCGAATATGCCGGTGGTCCGACATAGATTCCTCATTTGAGACATGCCAGTTTGAGATAAAGGTCGACAAGCTAGTTGAGGAAATTGTCAAGTCTAGAACCTCCCCTCTTATAGCATTGATAAAGGTAGGCTCATTACCCCGGTTAAGAATAAATAAATTGTTCTTAGTGATAAATTCAAGAAATGACTCACCTCTAGAATTGGTGTCCGAGCTACCCTATACACAGTGATGGGCATTGGCGTCGCAGCCCATTACTAGTTTCAGCTTTCTCCTTCTGCAGTACTCCTCTAGGGCTATTATTTCCCTTGTGGGCATCTCGCAGCTGTCGCCTGAGAGGTAAGCTGAAGCGAGAACGACCTCTTGTTCTCCCATTTGAGTGGGCACTTTAGTCCATACAGCAGCTAAGTCCTGTTGTGTCGACTCTGAAAGGGGAAAAAAGTCATGTTATTACGTAGTAATATGGCCGCTCTGGGCCTGCAGTGTGTGGTATCGTAAATTATCATTACCATCACAGTCCTTTAGGCCTTTAATAGCCCCGACGAAAACCCACGGTTCTTGGATGAATGCGAAATCCATAATTGACTAGGTATCCCAGCCTGTCGAGTGTCTCCGCTGAGTGCGGGTCAACCGCTAGAGTGAGCTCAGTGGTGGGTCCTTTCTGTACCCTGTTGAGCATCCTCCAGCTACCTACCCGCAGCCCTTCGTTCTGACCCTCGACAAGGCCAAGGATACTGTCCACTGGAGTGGTTGATGGCTCCGGAAAGTACTCAACGTAGACACTGGGTTTGGGCACGTCAGTGGCATTCATTGGCACAATTTCTGCGCCCTTCCAAGGTTTCAGGGTTTGGGATACCTTGCGCAGCCACTCCAGCATTTCAGCGTCTTCGCAGCCAATTGACATCCATCCCGGACGGAAGGTGTAACCGCTAAACTTGGGCTTCACAGAGCCCTTTTGCTGTCGCCTCACCTCCTCCAGGATGGGCGCCTGAATGGCCTGTAGTTGGTCTAAGGACCAAAGTGCTTTAGGGTACCCTTCAGAGAGTAACCCTAACCGAACCCCATTACCAATGTCCGCCTGACAGGTCGGAGCCTTTGTGACATCGGCAAAAGTTGCCTTGACACTAGGTTCCTTTGGTGCCATATCGGCACTTTTGTCAGCTGGACCTGGTTTCCATTTGGGGAGAGTTCTCCACCGGGGAAGATGTAAGGTTCACCGATCGGTTCCTCTTAATCTTTGTGCCAACCAGCAAAGCCAGTTCGGCCTTTCCTTTTGCCATCGGAATAATGGCTAGCCGTTTGGCATCGCTTTCGCTGACACCTCGGGAGAGGTAGGATATGTAGCGCTTTTTGCCTGCTCTAGAGAGTTTTCTTTTTGGAGTACTAGCTTCCTCCTGCTGTGACGATAAGAGCGCCTCCTCCTCGTCTGTGGGTATTTGGATGTCGTTGCCATTTGAACCAGAGCCCATGTTGGCAATATCGACATCCATGGCCACCGGGTTGCTGAGAAGGCCGTTTGGATCAAAGTCCATTTCGTCCATTAGAGCGCATCGAGAGGGTTGAGCGCCTTGGCCGTTTGGATTTGCACCCAGTTCGTCCGCTGCGATCGTCATTTGTTCAGCAATCTCGTTGGGCATCCCGTGCACCTTTGAGACTGCTGACTGTTGCCCACTGTTAGAGGGCACAGAGATTTTATTGTTTTTTTTTTTTATTATGTGCTCTGTGCCCTCTAACCGGTTTCGGCGTTGTGCCATCTTTAGTGTCATTTTTCGTTCTGAACGAAGAATGACACTGAAGATGGCACAACGCCGAAATCGGTTTGTTTCCAAACCAAATTTGACAAGGGATGACGGAAAATCGTTCCACAATACATTATAATCCTACCCTGTAGGAAACACAAACAACCAAAAAGAAGTTTTTTTTATTAATTTTTGTTTCTTCCATAGAATCCACGAGTAAGGGGGAAGAGAGAGGTCATCCGAGGCAGAGGCCCGGTACCCCGGAAAGACTAAATAAAACCAGACGGCGCCACGGGACTGGAGTACACCGTAAAAAGACACACTAACGTAGTGCCATTCAGTCCGCTGGCACGGTCCGATTAACACCTGGACTTACGGATTTTATCGAGATGTTCTCTATAGATCCGCCATATTCAGTAAAAGCAGTGGCACCTCTCGCAGGGTGTGACTCTTCGCCACGTATGGTCGGTCTTGAGCCATCGACAGCCCCTGATCCAGAGCACTGCATCACGTGTGATAACAGCACCAAAATCTTGACTTGATACTAAAAGTTAGAACAGTTGTGATGTTAATCCCTGACCTAAATATGTATTTATATATATATGAAGTGTTAGTTAAAGGTCTCGCCTAATAGTTAAAGAACTACAATATAATGGTTTGGACGCCGCAATACCAACATGTATATATAAAGGGTTAGTTAATGGACGTGTGATTCACAAGGAAACGAATTTTACTACCCCTGATAAATTAATAGTCCAGCGAATCAACACTTCCGTTTGTATTTAAACGTCGCCAATTCAAAATTATTGTAGCCTCCGCAATAAAAATAATAATTTGTATACGTATTTAGTAGAGTATGGTCTTGCCAAAATACCAAAGTTAAAGTTAAATACCAAAAGCAATACATGTGGTTTTTAGAATAAAGAAATATCCAGATTTTTGGACCACGAGCACCCCGACTTTCGTGGATTATTGCTAGTGTATATAATTTCAGATGCAATTGGAAAAGGAATAGGACATTCAGAGGTCCTACTGAAAAGGGCCATACAGCTTCAAAAAAAGCGTGTGTTCAAAAGAACTAGCGTAATGAATAGCAATAATAATAACAGTACAGGTTAAAATCAACGTTGTCGTTTTGGTAATTTATTTTTAACCAAACTTTATATATTTTTTTTAGAAAGAAATTGGGAATGTATTTTTCAGTTTTGTAACTTTCTTCAGACTAGGTATTCCGTTGAGTTTTTGGAACTTAGTTATTAGTAGTAATTTTAAACTATCTTAAACTTTAACGAAATAAATAATCGCTTATATCTATACAGTGACTCGCACAAGTATTTGGAATTGATTTTTTCCCAGAATTGAAATTGTCATTAAAAAGTTAGCAATTTTGAAAATTTCCTGTGAGTCACAGTATATACCACCGGTTATTTTTTTTAATATTCGCAATTTTTTTCAAGTTAAATTTGTTTGTTATTTTTCTATAATATTGTCTAAGGTTTAATCATTAAATCGTATAAATCAAAGTTCCAAACTTAATTAAAAAAAATCTAAGTTCCAAACTTAATTCAAAATTTAGGAAAGGAAAATTACAAAAATTGCCATCAATATTTTTAAATATTTAATCTGAATATTTAGAACATATTTGAGTATGCAGTTTTATAGCCCATATAATTTTAGTCTAATGAAGGGCAAGTTTCAAGTCGCTAAAATTTACCGTTGATTTTTATTAATTTTTTTTTGTGAGATGTTTGCAGTTTTCATATAAGCATGCATTTTTTATGAAATAAAATGCGGAAGACCGTTCGCAACAATATTTCAATAAATCAACGCCAGGTTTTATAAATTGCATGTTATTACAAAACAAAAAAATACGCGAAAGCCGTCACCGAAAAAATTATTAAAAATTAACGGTAATATTTAGCGACTTTAAAATTGCACTTTATTAGACTAAAATTGTATGGGCTATAAGACTGCATATCCAAATATCAAAAAAAAATTCTAAAGATTCAGATTAAAAAGGTGGAAATTTTGAAATCAATTTGTGGAATTTTTACCATCCTACGATTCATGTTATTGTCCTGAAACTAGAAAGCCGAAAGGTCCGCTTACTACAACAAGCTTAAAATAGCTATATCTGAAATAATCTGGCCTGAGTACGATGGGGATGTTGAGAACAGTGCCTTACGCTTTAGTAAAATCTTGATTAATATATTCAGTAAACTCATTCCTCTTGTTAAAGAAAATACCGCACCTCGTAACTCGTTGTGGTTTAACTCAGAGCTAAAACATTTAAAAAATCAGGCCTGTTTTCTCACTACGCCGCGTTCTTCGTCATAAATACAATGCCTTAAACAGAAAATGTTACAGGAATTACATTAATAAAATTCCCATTAACATCGTTTCTAATCCCAAGTCATTTTCTCATTTTGTTAACTCAAAACGTAAAATAAATGGGTTTCCCTCAGCACTGAAATTAGATGATGGTATTTCTAGTGATGATGATATGATTGCTGATATGTTTGCAAATTATTTTGAATCGAACTATTCTGTCGTGCCAAATGAAAAAACTTCTAGCTATCCTTTTTCACTCCCACAGTTTGACCACATCCGTATTCCTTCAATCTCCGCTGACAATGTTCTCCTTCATTTGAATAGTTTAAAAAATTCTTTTCTGAGAGGTCCGGATGGTATTCCCTCCTGTGTCCTAATAACTTGTGCTGATTATCTATATAAGCCATTAACATACATCTTCAATGCTTCTCTAAAGCAAGGAGTTTTCCCCTCTTTGTAGAAGGAGTCGTATGTCCTGTCGCTTTATAAAAATGGAAGCAGGTCGAATATTGCGAATGTGCCATTCCTAAAGTATTTGAAGAAATCGTTACGGAAGAACTATCTTATTCCATAACGCCCGTTATCGATGTATCACAATACGGCTTTTGTAAAGGTAAATCAACTATATCAAACCTTCTTGAATTCACTACAAATGTGAACAATGGTTTCAAAAGTAATTATCAAACTGACGTCATTTACACTGATTTCAGCAAGGCATTTGATAAATAGAGCTGTAAAAGTAACGAAATTTCAGATACTCGTATGTATTCGTTACTAATGCAACCAACACCCGTATCTTTCGTATCGTTACTTTACTCGTTACTTTTGATACAAGCACTTGTACCTCACAAGAATCATCGCAGCAAATCTTGCAGCGTAAGAAATGTTCGTTCATCCATATGCATACATGTACATACATATATGGCTCATTCCATCTCAAATCACCCAGGCCGGGGGAAAGTGAATTTAAGTTTGCGATAAAACTCATAGGGATTATTCCTTGAACAATTTAAGGAGACACGTATTTTTTCTTTTTGCTCAGATATGCGAATTTTTCGAATAATGCATTTTTTTCTTTTTGAGTACGAACGCTTCTTTTTTCCTCTCTTAATAACAACTTTTGATGAAATCGTTTATAACTTCCGCAAAAAAGCAAGGATTTTAACGATTTTTTTTTTAATTGCAGATATTGATCTTCTGAATCGATCCAGTGAACTAAACATCAGTAATTGTTTATTAATAATTAATTATTGTTTATAAACAAAAATTTGTTTTTTTTCAAATTGATTTTTTTTTCAAATTGCCACATCTTTTTTTTCTCTCAAATGTTTTTGTCTATTAGGGAATAGTATAAACTATTTTCAGTACGAGTAGCAATATGCTAAAATTCGTCATTTTCGAGTTATGGGTTTTTTTTTCTGAAAATGCACTTATATGATGCTAGCAGATTTTCGTGCCAGTTGAGGGCACAAAAATTGTTGCCCATCAGGACAAAATTTCCTTGCTGGAAATTTTTTGAGGTTGCCCGATCATAGCCAAAAGTTTTTCCCAATTGCGCTCTATTTTTGGCATATGTATACACGCAACATATTTTTGTATCGATTCCAACAATTTGATACAATCAAGCACTTCTACCCAGTGATGGAAAAGTAGGCACAATAGTGCCATTTTTGGACCTTACATTCTCAGAGGCACTTTTGGTACAATTCATCCTGTTTTGGCACAATCATAAAATATAGAAGTTTAGCATAAAATGCCAATATATAACAAAAAATTACATACCACATTATAGATTAAAAAATTACAAAAAGTGAAAATTAGAAGCACTTCCAAATTAAAATAAGGGCTGCGAGAATTATTTGCAAACCGCTGAATTCTGTTGTGAATATGTAGTACGAAAAGTAAGTTTTCGCCACAACAAGCTTTTAATTCAGAATTTTTTGAAAGATTCTAAGTTCGCAGTTTTATAGTTTATTAAATGAAAGTGGCAGTTTCTGCAATATCCCGATGATTTTTGATATTTTTTTCTGACGGTGTCATACATTTTGATCCATTTAAAAAAATTTTGAACACACTTTATATGGAAAAAATGCATAACATCGAAAACTTGGAATCTCCCTAAAAATTCTGAATTCAAAGTATTTTGTTGCGAAAACCTGCTGAGTTTTTATAATTTTTGTAAAAAGTTTGAAATGCCGATTTGTGTACATTTTTTGTGTTTATTAAATTATGAATTTGACTTTTATTTAAAATCAATTAAAAAATAATCAATGAAAATAATAGGCGAAACTGGTCCAAATGTCTTACTGCCATTACTTCGCAAATAGGTACATACATATGAGTGTAAGAATGTCAGAATAGCTGTACTTCGGTGTACTTCCCTTCCGTAATTGGAATTCTGTGTAATTTTACTATGAATTTATGTTTTATGTCTAATAGGCAACATATACGGTGCGTCTGACCCGCGAGTCAACTGTGTACGTGTTCACTCGCCTTTCGACCACACACAGTTGAGTCATTCAGAGTCATACCAGGGCCATGTCGGTGTAACCATATTTATTTTTACTTAACACATCCAAACCGACTCCAGATTCAGACGCACCGTGTATGCCGCTTATAAAGAATCCCTCATAAAAGTGATTTACTGTAATAATTTCGTTAATTAATAATTTTTATATTAAGAAATAATTATTATAAAACAAATATAATTTTGTGGCACTTTCATATTCTTTTCTGGACAATTCTTGAAGACCCTTAGGCACATTTTGAAATTTTGAAATTCCATCCCTGCTTGTACCCCACACGAATCATGCATGCATGTACGTACATACACACGCAACACACTTCAGTATCGATACGAAAAACAGTTTCGGTACCGCACAATATGTTGTGTTGTGTTGATTGACGTTGATGGTGCATATACGGAACATGCGAGTAACGAGATTATTATGTGAGTAACGATTCGGTTGATGGTGCATATACGGAACATGCGAGTAACGAGATTATTATATGAGTAAGGATTCGGTACTTCGAGTCAGGGGCTGTATTCGTTACTCAGTAACGTATACATACGGTTTGCTACAGCTCTATTGATAAAGTATCTCATTCAACTCTAATATACAAACTTGATAAAATTGGTTTCCCTCCAATCCTGCTGCGCTGGCTTTCTTCTTATTTTATTGGCAGGAACAGAGGGTTATCTTTAAAAATGTGTGGAACTATACGAATTGCTTAATGTACGCAGACGACGTTAAGTTATTTAAGTTCATTGGTGCTCCAGGAGACAGGGAACAATTACAGATGGACCTTAGTAATGTGTTTAAATGGTACGAAGTAAATTCTATGTCACTTTACTTGAAAAAGTGTAAATTTATGTGTTTCTCTAGAAGACGCTTTCAATCATATAGCTACCGCATTTGAGAACATAGTGTTGATCAGGTAACTAATTTCATTGATCTAGGCGTAACCATGGACCCTAAGCTTGAATTCAAGTCCCATGTAAACTCTTTTGTTAATAGAGCTAATGGCGTATTAGCTTTTATCAAACGATGGGCTAAAGAATTCAGAGATCTTTATGTCACTAAAGCTCTCTTCACCTCCCTAGTCAGGCCGATCTTAGAATATGGGTCCGTCGTATGGAACTCTACATAGATATCAAACGCACTCTGACAGACTCGAGACGGTACAGAAACAATTGTTATTATTCGCATTAAATAATTTGCCTTGGGATTCGACATTAAATCTCCCACCGTACAAAAGCCGCTTGAAGCTCATAAATTTGCCAACGCTGCACAGCCGTAGAGAGATGCTAGGGGTTTTGTTCATGATTAAGATCTTGAACGGGATGGTCAATAGTCCCTTTCTACTGAACCAGATCACGTTTTGGATTCCTTCTAGGCGTTCTAAACGTTACAAGCCCATTAAGCTTACTATTTGTAGAACAAATTTTGAAATGCATAATGCTTTTCGTTGCCTATGCCTGGACTTTAATAAGCATTACGACTATGTTGACACCTCCGAGTCACTTTTTACCATTAAGAAAACCTTACTTGAGATTTTGAATAAATAACATGTAAACCCTTACATTGCACCTTATCGTTCAGCTCGTGAAATGTATTTCTGTTCAGTTTATGAGGTAAACGTGGTCGACTCGCATACTTTACCGACTGCGCCACGGTTGAGTTGAGCATTTGTAAATTAAACTTTGAAATGCATGATGCTTTACGATGGTTATGCCAAGATTATGATAACTGAATAAATTAACGTCTTTAACCGGGAACTATAAATTACTCAATATCTATGACTGCTTAGTACAATTGTAAT
>NW_023459350.1:45797-47117 GCF_013731165.1 Rhagoletis pomonella | reverse complement strand
TTTCCGCCCGCCGCACACAAAAGTAGACTGAAGACTAGGCCTCGCCAACTACCAAACCTATCTCGACAGCCAGTTCGAAAACGCCCTATCTCAAAAAACTTTTCAAGAACGCCCTATTCCAGAATTCTGTTCAAAAACGCCCTATCTCAGCTGCCGATTCAAAAACGCCCTATGTCAGCACATTTTCAATACATTTTGAAGTAAGATAGGGCGTTTTTGAACCGAATTCTGAGATAGGGTGTTTTTCAATAAAACTCTGAAATAGGGCGTTCTCGAAAAGTTTTTTGAGATAGGGCGTTTTCGAACTGGCTGTCGAGATAGGTCGATCTTCCACTCAGCAGTCGATATATAAAAATGGTGTGAAAAATTTATAGTAATTCAACAATTGAGAACGGGTGGGCCGATTTGGCAATTTTTTTTCAGTTGTTCGTAATTGCCAGGAGAAGGTTTTTAAGAAAGAAGATTTTGGGAAAACCCTCCGGTGGACCAGGGACCGATCTATTCGAAAAAATCGAATTTATGGTCCGATTTGCTTAAAATTTCGTACCTAGGTAGCTTTTTGCCTAGATTAGCACATAGGGTCCTTTTTTCCGGGAAGTAGACCAGCGACCGATCTATTCGAAAAAATCGTATTTATCTTCCGATTTGCTTAAAATTTTTTACCTAGGTAGCTTTTTGCCTAGATTAGCACATAGGATCCTTTTTGCCGGGAAGTGGACCAGGGACCGATCTATTCGAAAAAATCGTAGTTATGGTCCGATTTGCTTAAAATTTGGTACGTAGTTAGCTTTTTGCCTAGATTAGCATATAAGATTCTTTTTTTCCGGGTAGTTTCACTTCTTCTTCTTATCCGCCAGGTTAGCTATCTGACAGAAAACGTGTTTCGTATTTTTTGTTGTACCAACTTTTTCAAAAAAAGTTCAGCTTTTGACGTTGGAAAAATAAAACAAAGGAAAGCCAAACATATAAGTAGAGAATTTGTCTAATATTTTTAAATCATTTTCTTCATAACTGCTTCTTCCGTGGATATTGCAACACACGGAATAGATGTAATAATGCAGGTATAGGAGCCACCTCATACCACAGAATTTATCGGCCGCCTATTTAAATAGTAGGGCTCGCTTGAAATATGTACATGAAGATGTATGGAGGTGCGCACACTAAACCAACTTAATCCCTCCGACCAATTAGTTGTGGTGCAATGGAAAGACTAGCAACCCCAAATAAATCAGCGGCCGATAAAGTCCATGGTGTGCGATGGATGTAAAACATTTTAAACAAGAAGTATTGCAGTCACATTTTCGTTTTTAGGATTTTTAT